>NC_041366.1:19510565-19593065 GCF_900634415.1 Cottoperca gobio | reverse complement strand
AGTATAAAACATAAAGGGTCATTCTGCTGCTTAATGAGCAAATATATTTAGCTGTCAATACTTTTTACTTCCACTGAAGGAAGATTCTTAATGTAGGACTATACTACTGCTATTGCTACTTTAATTTTCTTCACTGGGGGGTCGCTCGCTCGAAACGATAACAAAAGACAGAGTTTGCTGGCGTCCGTTTCCTTCAGTGCAGTCAGCTTCTCCCAGTTAGAGTTACTTTATTGTTCAGGAGGTTTTAACCGGCAGCGGAAACGTTAAAAATGAGTGTTTCTCTGACGCCGTTTGCTCGCCTTGTTTCTGTGATCCAGACTTCTGATGAATGTCCATTTATGTTGACACAATGGTGACGCACGCACAAAGAGAATAATTACAGGCGTCCACATGAAACTTTAGTTTGATTGTTGGAAACATTTGGGATATAATGACTCAACAACGTATAGAGCAGGTCTTTTAATGCAGAACTGTTCCATATTATAACGTTAAAGGGAAAGATGCTTCCACCGCTGCACAGTTTCCCATGATGTGGTTACCTCAGGCTGACAATAGAAAATGTATCTGAAACGCATGCATTCCTTCACACACGCACCAGGAGTCCTTTCCCACCTCCGCGCTCCCCTACGCAGAGGTTAATGAACTTGTTTTGAATTCCTTTACTTCTTGACAGGAACTACATTCCAAGCCTTGAAAATAGCGGCTAAAACAAAGAGAGGAAGTGATGTGAGAGCACTTCCTATCGACTCCCCTCTGAATTTATCTCAATCCTGCAGACTTGCTCGCCTCCCGCTCGGCCCCACCCTGACCAACGCTAAGAAAAGCGGGCAGATTTGAGCCTTCACGCTTTTATCCACAAGCATCAATTGGTTTCAGGTGGAGACGCTGCAGGTGGAGACGCTTCAGGTGGAGACGCTTCAGGTGGAGACGCTTCAGGTGGAGACGCTGCAGGTGGAGACGCTTCAGACCTTTCTGAGCGCTCGATTACAGCGTGAAACTTCCCCAGTGGATTACTGACGTTAAGATAATTCACTTTTGCGTTGTACGTTTTCTGACATTATGTTTAGACGGGAAATGATCTTATTTGCCAGGGTCAAAATTCTTGTTTCATTTTGTTGAAATATTAGATTGAAAGGTTTTCACTGAGGGGACGTTGGATATCTTTTTGAATCACTCCATAAATCAGAAAACACTCACCACAGCCCCCCCCAAACAAACTCATTTTCGATATGTTTTTAGGGATTAAGATGTGATATAAATCAGGCTCTGAATGATGTATGAACAAACCCCCCCCCCTGTTAAAACCTTCAGAATATGAAAGTGGAAGGTTTGGTATGTAAGTGCAGTGTATTCTGGATTTGTCTGATAAACAGACTCTAAATGAAACATTAAAAAACAATGTTTTTAACTGCCGTTTGTCAACGTCAAGCGAGCAACATCTTCCAATTGTTGCCCCTCTTTGATCCTCATTGTCTGAGCCTTCACGGTCCAAACCAGCCTGGTTCTGATTATCTGCCCCGTTTGGCCCAAACGTTAAACTTCTCCTCCATCCCCTTGACGCAAATGTAGATGTATTGGTGGTGAGAAGTGGAGGATACATCTGCAACATGTGTCATGGTGTATTTTGCGCTTGTTTCAATGCAAACCTGCTGTGACCTTCGACCTCTCGTTCATATGGCGTTCTGCCGCAGGGACGGTGGTGGGCGACGGCAGGATTAGCAGTAAGCACAATGTGTTTGGCAGAGCTGCAGGAGGCCGTTGGCTCTGTGCTTTCCCCTCCACTGTTTATTTTGTCACGATTCATTTCAACGTGACAAATGTTCATCACGCAAACGACTTCTTTTAGTAAAATATGCAAACCTCGGCTGTTCCAAACCGTACAGGTACAGTTGGCTGACGGTGTAATAAATGTGCTCCCGCGTGTACGACATGATTGTTTTTCCAATGCCGGGTTGTATAAGCACACCGCTCTAATCTACAGTTTAAATGGATAGAAATCGTTTAGCGAGGCTGCAGCGTGAGGCGTTTAATGTTGATGTAATGGCAACATTAGAAGGGGAATAAGGGGTGGGAGACAGGAAGCGCCATTTAGTTTACTGGCTCAATCTCCAGAAGCAGATCTTCCGGTTGACGGGTGCTTCCCTGTGTTAAGGCTACAATAATACATCCAGTGCCGGCTGATAGATGAGGAGGAGATGAACAGGAGGGGAGGGGTGGACGGGGACGGGGATAAAAAGCGGTGCGAAATAGAGCTGAGAGATGCTAGAAAGATTTGTAATTGAAATTGTTTTTGACTGATATTGCAATTGGGATATGATTTGTGCGTACCATTATTCTCATTTCCATTGAATAACATATTCAAACTGGAATGAGAGGGCAGACCTCCGCCATTGGCCGAGTTGGGAAGTCGTTCTTCAGACTTCTGTGTGTTAGCGACAAAGAAGGTGTGTCGTGTTGTACTTTACTGCTCCGAGCGTTTAAACATGTTGATCTGTTTCCTGTCTGCGTGAATCTGTTCCCAACAAAGGTCAGGTCGTCTCTTCTGCATGAAGTACATTTTGACACACGTTTCAACAAGGTGGCGGCAGTTGAAGCTCAAACGATGTAGAAAACCCAACGTTTCTATCGTTTCGTCAGCGTGGAGCTTCAGTGGACGTTGAAGTCACGCGCTTCATGTGCATCATGTATTCGCTACATCTGTTTACATTGTTGTTTGAATTTTATGCGTTTCAACAAATTGAAAATGTGCATAAAACAGATGGAAACTTCAGGATGCAGAGAGGCCACAGGGGGGTCTGTTTGGGCAGTAACACTACCTGCTGATCTGTAGATGTTGTACTAACAGTGAAAAGGTGTAAAATAGATTCCTTCTGTTGTGATTCCAGCCGGGGGAAACTTTTGCACACAGGATTGTGTTTGTGTAACGAAATGGAGATTATAGGTCCGACGCTCTCGTCTATATTTCACCTCAGGAGGTTCACGCTCGTGCTGCTCGATCCTGCCGCCAGTTTATTTTTGAAAATAACTCAAAAACAATAAATGTAATTCTTCCTCGCCCACACTGGGTCCGGATTAGGTTGCATTCAAGGACACGAAACAAGCCTGGTGATGAGTAGCGTTCCTGCTCCACGGATGCAGATCTTGGTGTTTCTGTCTCGGCACCTCTTCATCATCCTCGTGAGTGTCTGTCAGTGGCACCATCTGCACCGTTTCCCAGCGTGTAATGTATGTATGTATGTGTGTATGTAATGTATACACTTAAAAACACATCTCTCAAACAGCAAAACCCTCAATGACTGCTGACATCACATACAGGGGAAACCCCCTCAGTTCAATCATGTACATGTGAGTTTCCCCCTCTCTATCTATATGAATGTTGTGCTTTAAGATTTAAAGGCCGCTAATGTGTCGGGCGATGACCCCCCCCCCCCCCCAAGGAGAGTAGTGAGGTTCCCCCTTTTTAACAAGTCTCTGCAGGCTCATCCGTCTTCCCTGAGAGCCTGTCAGTCTGTGCTCAGGGATTTATCAGCTTGACAAATGAACCGGCGCTCAGAGGAGACCAGCGGGCACAAAGGGGGCCGGACAGAACGTCGCCGTCACAGAACTGCTGTGTCGGCAAACTAAGTGAAGTAAAACTAAAATGTTATCCACACTAACATCTACACAAGTACTCTACTGAAGTACAATTTGGAGATGCATACTTTTAATTGAGTATTTCTCTTTTCTGCTAGATGGAAAATATAAAATGGCTCTGAAGTAGCTTAAAGTACTTTTTGTTTTATTTCCCAGCACTGCGTGTGGCTGGTAGTTAATCATCAGCGACGGGGATGGAGAGTTTAAACAGGAGCAACACACACACACACACACACACACACACGTATGGATGGTGTTTGACCAGCGATCAGCAGCCTCAGCAGCAGCTCTTATCAGCATCTCGGTCACTTTCACAGTTCAATCAGCACTCTGTGTGTGTGTGTGTGTGTGTGTGTGTGTGTGTGTGTTTGAAGACGGGGGGTGGGTCAAAGAGCAAAGGAGGGAGAGTAAATGAAAAGGATTCCCAGAGTTGTGAGGTGTAAAGGTTGCTCTCCATCTTCGTCAGAAAACTTAAAGCAATTAAGTTTTATCTCACAGCTGAGTCTTTGGGACGTCCATCGAATCCCTCAGTGTCACTTTACAGCTTTTAGTAGCAGTGATGCGCTGTGCAGACACACAAGGAGAAACAAACCATAAATAAAACTAAGATAACATCATTAAGACAAATACAACTTAACACACTGCATAGTTTATACTTCTATTTGTGATATAAATAAATGTTTCTGATCAAATGCAAAAGTTGTAATGGAGCCTGTGTTTTTTAAAATGTTTTGGTCACTAATGGATCACCGAAAGTGATTAAAGTAACTTCATGGAAATCCATCCCGTAGTTTCAAGGGAAAGAATCAAGGGGTCACCGAAGTCAGTGACTTAGTTTCCTTCCTCTGTTCATGTGTGTGTGTGTGAGTCCGAGCGGCTGGGAGGCGACGTTCAAGAGTCCGCCTGCTCTATGGGCCCCGTGGCGGGGGAAGGTCAGCGGAAGATTCTGCTCATTTAATACTCGGAAGTCAAACTTCTTCGGCTTCATGTGCCACTAAGCAACTTCCATATAAATGAACAGGGTCCCGCTGAATCCAGTTCTTTTAACAGGTCGGTACAAAATGTCATAACAATGACACTTCTGGTTCCCTCGAGGGGAACGGGGGAATGCTGACTTCTGGGTTGAGTCCTGCAGCACTTTAATCGTTTGAGATGTTTCAGTCAGGACTAAACTGACAGACGATGCCATCCCGAGATTGTTCTGTTGATGGAGGACAGCCAGAGGAGCAGGTGGGTGTAAAACAAGCCCTTTGTTTGTTTATTCCCCCCCCCCCCTCCCCCACCTGCTGTCACTTCCTCCTTTCATTTATTTAGTGTTCCCCTCACTTCATCCTTCACTTGGGTGTCTGCGGCAGGTTGTTCCCAAGCCCCTCTCACAGCAGGGACTCACAGATGGCAGATAGATCGTGCGTCTGATCCAGCGCTCGTTCAGCTTTATTCACATTCACACAAGTGTCTCCGTGTAATTACATTCTTAATACCTGAGTCGTGCATCTGTTGGAAGTTTGATCTATGAGCCCAATTCAGTTTGTTTACTTGGCTTTTAGACCAGGAGGACAACATATACAGAGGCTGAAGGGCCCCACAGGTGTGTTCGGTTGTCCCTGTCCTTTCACTGCTCCCAATAAAAACAACCTTTTTTTGTCTCAGCTGTCACCTTGAAACACTCTTCACAGTCTTTGTTTGGTTTGTAAAATGTGCTCCCGTGACCTCACGGCGCCTCACAGACTAGAGTCATTTAAAGAAATCAAACGCATTTATACACTTTATTTGTACATTTCCTTGTAGCCATTAAAGCAGCTATTAATCATGTTTAATATGCATTTCCTCATAGTG
The DNA here is from genome assembly GCF_900634415.1 of Cottoperca gobio. Lineage (NCBI taxonomy): Eukaryota > Metazoa > Chordata > Actinopteri > Perciformes > Bovichtidae > Cottoperca > Cottoperca gobio. The sequence continues at coordinate 19,587,596 of NC_041366.1, read as the reverse complement.
GTGCTTTTTTTTCCATCGTGGTCACAGCCCATGAATTTAAAGTTGAATTTGTCTTGTTTTCAGGCATTTTAAAACAATAAGGTCCACACAGTTGTCGAGTGAGTGTGTTACAATTTAATAACCTTTTCTTGGCGTGGGCCCAGCTTGAACCTTATAGCCCCCTCTTAAGGTTTTACGACTGTCAGCCGAGCATGTCGGTCCTTCGTTTTTGTCGGCTTCTTAGCTCCCCGCAGGTTCCTTCGGCTCAACGTCATACTTCTATTGTAATCAGTGGAGTTGAGTGTGTTTGCCAACAGGACGGGTCCAAAGAGAATATTATGCCGGTTGGTTTAACAATCTAAAATGTCTGTAACTCCAAGAGACATTTAGATTATTCGTACTATTCAGGTGGGAAGTCTCTAGTTTCATCACGACCTGATGCATTATAACAAATATAAATTATAGCTATATTTAATCTTTTACCGTTAGGAGTCTCTCTATCAGAACAATAACAACGTTTGGTGACGTCGTAAAGCGTGGGATCATGGGAGTTGTCTTCTCCACCATCGTTGCAGTCAGTCAGTGTTCATCAGGAGGTTGTTACCAGGAGCTGAGATGTCCACAGAGGTCACCACCTCTCCAAAACAAACATACCAGTTGATTTAAAACCGGTAAAAACACTGAAAAAAGCTCAGTTTCAGGTTCAAGTCGCAGCTAAAGTTTGCTCAGCTTGTTTCTCTGGTAACTTAAAATCCCGACGTCCGATGACTAAAATCTTTTATCTGGTTAAAATATGTAATAAAAACGACCGAGATCTAAAAAGTGCATCGGGAAAACGTGGCTTAAAACTGAAAAAAGATTAAATTTATGACAAGATATAAGTCCACAACAGTTGTTTTCAGACATTTTAATGCAGAAATGTTCCATGTTACACACCTTTATAAGTAAAAGTGTTAAAAACACACAATAGAAAACAAATGTTCCCGTCACAACACGCTGCAGCTCACAGTTGTGTTACAGGTCACACAGACACAGGAAGTAAAGAATGAATCTGAAGCACTGTGAGGAACAACGTAATGAGGTAACGTTCAAGTACATTACCAAAGCCCAACCTGGTCTTTGCACTCGGCCCCGCCCGCTCTCCATCACCCCCCTCCCTTAGTCTGGGAGGTCGGCTACGGGGAATGTTCACCACCTGAGAGAGGAAGGCTGCAGCGGATGTTGGATATGAAATCACTTCCTGCTCGGGGTCTGAATATAGTCATGATGGGGATGTTTACATAGCGGACTGCGGGGGCTCCTGACAATAGGGAGCGCATGTTTGTTGGATGACAGCAGGCATTGTATTGTAGAAATGTATTAAAGTAGAGCTCCAGCTAGTCCTGTTGTTGCTCTGTATTGTCCTGTTGCATGCTGGGATGTCTGTGTCTTGCTGGGGAACATTCATCTTTCTGCAGGGAGCCGCAGGAAGGCGGCGGGCGAGTATTGCCCTGACATTTCTTTGGCAGCCAGCGGAAAACACATCTCACTCATTCTCAACACGCTGTTTTTGAATTACTGTCCATGCCGGTAGTTCAGTAGGAGCCTCCAGATCTGAGAGCAGGTGTTCCAGGTTATCTGTGTCCAATGGACTCTTCCTTCCTCTCTGAGTCGTGTCTTGGCCGGTTTCAGGGACTCCTGTGCTCTCCTGGGTCACCATCCATAGAGGTTTCTCTGCTATCCACTCTGTCTGGGTGAAGAGCATAGACCAGGGGTGTCAAACATGCGGCCCGGGGGCCAAAACCGGCCCGCCAGAGGGTCCAATCCGGCCCGCGGGATGACTTTGCAAAGTGTAAAAATGTGTTGTTTTGATCATGAAGTAAAATACTGTTCCAGATACCTGTGATGAAATGTGTTGTGCTTGTAGATACACTGTGATCTGTACGTTGTAACACACATGTGTAAATGATAAACTGATAATATTGTTGAAATTGCACCTTTTATTTTTAAGAAATGTCAGGTTGTTCATAATGTTTTGTAAAAAGATTAAATTTGAACATTTTCAGAATGTATTTGTACTTTTTTGCACTAAAATGAAGGGAACATGTGGAGTTGTGATTATTTACAGGTTATTATGCTGTGATGTTACTGGTCCGGCCCACTTGAGATCACATTGTGCTGCATGTGGCCCCTGAACTAAAGTGAGTTTGACACCCCTGGCGTAGACGGTATATTTACTACAACAATCACCTCTGGGTAGACAGCTGAATCTCTCTTCAGTTGAGCGTGTATTTCCCCTGCTCCAGCGGCGTTGCATTGTAAACTGTGATGCAGGTGCTTTCTACCCGGAGGTTATTGTAAAAGAACACTGTGATTGGTACTATAGATGGAAGACGCGTCTCCACTTCCTCCCACTGTACACCGGGTACAGGTGCAGCCATCTTGCACTTTTGACGTCAGTTTGTAGCTTCTCGTTTGTTGCGTGTAGCGTGAACACAGCATGACGTTAGCACCACGCTAGCTGTCTCTATTTATAATCAAACTGACGCACGTCATCTGCTGACACTGATATGAACACGCACGACGCTCCGACAGCGATGCTAACCTCACGGTCAGTGGAGACGCTGCGAAGCGACACGGTCAGTGACTGTATATTAAGAAAAAACACTTGAACACTGGCGTGAGAAAAAGACCGAAAATGACAGAAGCAAAAAAACTCCAAATGTACTGAAATGCGGGATTTATGAGCTATACTGCAGCCAACCACAAGGGGGCGATGGAGATGTTTCCGCTTCACTTTTAAGGAGCTGTTCTGTCGTCAGTCATAAACAGCCATATGTTAGATGGATTAACGGGTCTACCCGGTGGTGAGGGCCCATTGGTGAGCAAAACAAGACCTTCTCGGTGACCACCATCCATTTCAGACGACAGCTTAACCTCCCTCGTATATATCGCATAACAAACACTTCACACAACTTCTTAAACCTGCATTAACTCGTCGTGTTCGGCCCAGCATGCTGTAAGAACAACATGTAAAGTTGAAAACGGAGGTTTATAGTTATACAACGTTAGCGTTCATTCAGTGTTTGTGTCCAACGTCACTCTCCTGTTGGCTTCTTTGCTCTCCGCCGGCTCGTGAGGGAAAGATCTTAAAGTTTCTGATTATAAAATGAATCAGATGCAGTTTGATAACCATATTTAATTATTCCTTCAGATATGTCTCATCAGGAAGTGAACTCCACTCAACTAACACTTGAACACAGCGCGTCTACTGTATATTACATTTGTATTATACTTGAAGAGTTTTATTCAAGGCTTGTTCTGTTCATTTATTTTATTGTTTTCACGTTGACTGTATCTTGTTCTGTAAAGCACTGTTTTGAAAAGTGCTATACAAATAAAGTGTATTATTATTATTATTATTATTATTATTATAAGAACAAATGTCTCTTAATCTGAATTGAGTTGAGTGCTACACGGCTGCATTTATACAAATCTATTACTATTAAGTGAGTCGAGGGTTGTCGTATGAACAATCCTCATTCGGAAAGCAGATTGTGAAATTCTCTCAACAATACATTTCTCAGTTTAACAACATCTGAGTATATATTTCTGTTTCTGAGCGCACAGCCCTCAGTGCCACAGTAAACACATATCTGAGCTCCAGAGTTAGTTTGACCGGCTCTCAGAGTTTCATCAGTTTGGTTTGATGGACAGACAGGCAGGCAGGCAGGCAGGCAGACAGGCAGACAGACAGGCAGACAGGCAGGCAGGCAGACAGACAGACAGACAGGCAGACAGACAGACAGGCAGGCAGGCAGGCAGGTAGACAGACAGGCAGACAGACAGACAGGCAGACAGACCGGCAGGCAGACAGACAGGCAGATAGACAGGCAGACAGACCGGCAGGCAGGCAGACAGACAGACAGATAGACAGGCAGACAGACAGATAGGCAGACAGACAGACAGGCAGGCAGACAGACAGGCAGGTAGGCAGACAGACAGACAGGCAGGCAGGCAGACAGACAGGCAGACAGACAGGCAGACAGACAGAGGGAGTTGTGCTGACGGAACAATCTATTTTCTGTATTGTGTTTACCACAGAGAGGTGAGTAAGTACAAAGTGACCACTCGACATGATTCAGTGTTTTTGGCCGTCAAAGTTTTGTGTTATTTTTTCTCTCTCGTCATTTCCAGCTTTTGTATTTAATCTTATTCAGTTATTTGTTCTGCGCTTCCCAAAATACACCAACTTCATGCTGCAGGGAAAAGCAGTTGGCAGACATAAAGCAATGAGCCCCCCCTGGTGGTGTTGATATGTATAACAACTCATAACTGCACCGCTCATGTCTGTTATGTTCTAAACACACTAAGTTTGATCTATTTCTCTTCCCAATTAATCCTCTAATCTTCTCCTGATCGCCTTTCTGCATCCTGTCCTCACAGGAATGTGCTTCTGCCCTGGTGTTGACGTGGTATTTAGCTCGAGCTGTCACAGGGTGGGGGTTAGGGCAAGGGTTAGATGAGGTGAAAAGAGGGGGAGTGGGGGGTCAGCGTGTGGTGGTAGTGCCCACTGTTCATAGTGGGATTAGACATTGACCTGCCCCCCTTTGTTTCCACCCTCAAAGCTCCAACTCCTCCACAAGTACCTTCTCCCATTCTCTGCCCACTGAAAAGACCTCCGCTCAGGCACGAAGGTAAGAGTTCCCCACCTGCTGAAAAGTCAAACATCTCAAGACAAGCTCAATATTGTTGCTCTGTCGGAGCCGCCAAATAGTTTCCCAACATCCACAGCGAGTAGACAGGTTTACTCTGCAGGCCAAGTCTTTTGTACATCCCAGTCTTTCGAGTGATGCAACATGTTTAATGGCAGTGAGCAAATGTACAATACATATATTATTTGTGTTCCACATAAAGATCTTTCATGTGTGAGTCTTTACGAGATAATATTGAGATTATTTTTGGTGCTTTTTGGAGAGTTGAAGAGAGACCATTGTCCATACCTGAGGAAACGGAGCATTCAGTGAGGCAGAAGATATTTTATTAAAAGGATTATTGAAGGAGACATTGAGATGAAAAGGAAGAGAGCAGGTTTTATATTTGTTTCCAATATTCATCAAAGGAGAAAGAATTTAATCAATGTTTCTTACATCCCAATTAGTTTCTTCTGTCTTCTTCCTCGAATAGCTGAAGAATGATTAACTTTGACGCTCACTTAAAACATTAATGTTTAATATGTTTAATACTGTACAGTTATACTTTATAATTCATAAAAATAAACCTCATTCAGAGGTTTTTTAGCAGATATCTGGAACTTTGTTCTGTTTTTGCATTTATTATTCACAGCGTTCACATCCTTATCGAAGGAAGCTCAAATCCCTCCTTTCCCTCAGAGTTATCTCGGCCCGCGAGGGAGTCTGGGCTTCGTCAGGAGTCACAGTCCCCTCGCAGTGCCTGTCCCCCTCCCCGAAGAGCCACCCTGAGGACCTCGAGGAAGACGAGCCCTGATCCTGGAACATCTGACCCCGTTCACTCCAGGAAGAGCACGCTGCCACAATAACAGGCTGGAGAAGAGGAAGGAAAAACAGCAGCAGCAGAAAACGAAGATCCTTTGTTTGCCTTGTGCCTCATGAGACAACGTGTTGGCAGATTTATGAGCTGGAGTCAGAGCCATGGAGGCTGGGAGTCAGAGTGCTACGGAGGGAGATCTAGAATAGAGTATCTAGAGCCTGATTTGAATTATCACTGCTCTTTACTTCACCTCCTGAGGTTGTTTTCAAACATGGGTGACATCCCATGGGTGGAGAAAGTATTCAGATCCATTCCGTAGATAAAAGTAATACCGCACTGTTTCAAGTAAAAGTCCTGCATTGCAAGTGGAAGAATGTCCCCTGTGACTATTATACTGTTATATATTATATAATTACATTTGTATTCCCCATGCATTCATGTAAAAGCAGGATTTTACTGATGCAGTTGGTTGAGGTAAAGCTCATTTTGTATAGTGCTGCAACTAATGATTAATAATTCATCCATTTATTGTTTGATGTGTAAAAACAATTACAGTCCTGTCCAGTCTGTCCATTGACTAATTGTTTCTGTAGCTACTTGTATACACTGTTGTGTTTAACGAAACATTTTATAAACTCTTCATATTTCTTTTTCAGCAAAGATCCTAATTTGTAAAGTAACTAGTAACTTAAACTAGCGTGAAGTAAAAAGTACAATATTTCCCTCTGATCTGTGGAAGTATAAACCTGCATGAAATGGAAATAAAAGTCCAGTAAATATACTTAGTGACATTCTCATGCCCATAATTTGTAACTTTACAGTCTTATCCGAAGTTGAAATGTTGTTTTATTTAGTCTATGTGTTTCCTCGCTGTCAGATTAGCTTCAAACCTGCTCTTGGTTACTCTGCGTCCACATCCTCTCCTCAAAGTGTGCCGAAACCTCGCACAGCCAGAGGCGACAGAGTCTGTAAAGAGGGCGAAGTACTGGAGGGAACATTTGGTATCTATGAACTGCGCTCTCTTATAATACACAAGCCTGATTTGGAGAGTAAAAACATAATCATGAAATAAAAGTGTTCCCAGAGAGGATGACCTTATGACACAAAGCAGAAGGGGCTGCATTACCTCATATTGTCAAAATATCTTTTGAGCCTGCCATTTCAAATATATCAAGTCACGTCCAGGTTACAGCTCTTATAGCCCGATGTCGCAAACATTGTCTCAGTGGGCTTTAAAGGCCAACGCAGCAGCAGTTCCTCACGAGCCCGGGCTCCCTGAGAAATATCAACTGGAGTAGTTGTTGGCCAGGACTGAATTAGAAATGTCAAAGCTACACAAACGTTCCCCTTTGAGGATTTAAAAGCTCTCGTCCAGCGGGCTGTGCCTCTGTGAAGATTCTGACCTGCACATTTTCATATGTACTTTATGCACGACATTGTTTTTTCATGCACTGGCCAGTTTTGAGAGTTTGGGCTTCCATAATATGTCTTCTTTCAGACAAGTGGAAAAAGAAAACCTACAGAATACACATTTACGTTTATTTTACTGAATGTGTTTATTTTACGTCTGTAGATTTGGGGAAGTTTCATTGTTTTATCTATTAGTTTAATTTTCTTAACCAATAGCGTCAGTAGCTTTTACAAACACCGAACTTCCCAGTGTCATTCCCACAAAAATCATTGTTCAAATCTTGATTTATATAATATTGTATTCCTAAACACATTTTTTGATTTAGGGAGTGACAGAAAGAAATGTCCAAAATTCCCTCTGTAAAAAAGAACATTGACTTTAATGTTTCAACCAAATGAAACAAGAATTTTGAACCTTCGTCCAATGTTTACATTTCTATTCTGGGAACTTATGAAGATAATGCCTCATTTGCATTTTTAAACATTTCAGAAAATATAAGAAGGTCAATCAACGGGGGAAATCTCATGTTGATGTATTTTAGTTAAACATGTTTACCCCTTTTATATCTAGCCTACATATCAGACCTGCCCTATACTGTAACTTTTCCAGGGGGTAAAAGATGCAGTAGAATGCAGTATTGAATATATATATATATATATGCATATGATCACATGACTGTCACCAAACAATACCATATAGCTTGATGCAATAAGCCATTTTAAAAACAAATCAAACTGATAATGCATTTTAGTGCAGGATTACATAATAAAATGTACTTTAACAATGAGGATCAAGATTTTCAAGAAAGATTAATGAGATTTTCTATTCTTTTAGGCCCTCATATAAACCTCCTTTTGAAGTGTGTAACTGCCCTCTACTGGCATGTGTTATGTGGATCATATAGACAAATAAAAATAAACTTGTTTTTAACAGAAGGGAAAAGATAATTACATGTTTAAATAGTGTTGCCATTGCCTTCCTTATGTCTCCTGATCTCTTAAAGTTTTCACTAGTTGGACGAGTCATATGAAAGTTGTGATTCACGACGGATATCGACGCAGAAAGTGAGTATGTGAGACAGTTGTGTTTATAGTCTTTGTACATTCAGATATAGAGTAAATGTAATGTTTGATATGGACAGTCAGCTCTAAAGAGTTTGGCTTTTTGCCTAAGGATTTTGATTTGTGAATATAACATTTTGTCAAAAATAAAAAGCTGATTAATCATGTAACTGCTAACAGTGATTCCTGTCCAGACAATATGTTTCCAAAGTAATATAAAGTGAGGGTAGATATGATCAGCAATAAATCCTGTACAATTAACTCCAGTTGTTTTGTGTATGGACAAGACCAAACTAAATGTAAGTGTTTCTGTGAGGCTACAGCTTACATCAGTGTGTTTCTTGAGTTTCTGCACTGATTGATAGTTGGATAAAACCTGTGGTAGTAGTGTAATAAAGGATATCTTTGTGACTTTGTAAAGAAATGTTGCAATATGACCATTTGCATTTATCATAACTTCTGTCCCAAAATAAAGAATAACATCTGCTTGCTGTTAAATTAATCTTAGTTTCACATAAAATGTCAAATGCATGTTTAACATCAATCCAGAATAATTGTACATAAATACATTTATTATAATTTATCCTCTGGTGAACGTCACCTTTGGACTCTGACGTCATGTCGGTTCGGTTCTTGTGTGCATGACAACCGCAGCGCCCCCTCTTAGCAGCCTGCAGTGTTGACTTAATCCGCTTTGTCAAACAATTTGACTCCCTATCCCCCCTCCCCCCACCCCCCTTTTTTAAAATTTAATGTTAACAAAGTTTTTTGAAGCGGCGATTCCCTAAACATGAACCCGAGGAAGAGATACGTCCTGCTGCTGTGGATGCTTGTCTGTTCCGGCGGCTCGACGGAGGCGATCGAGCCGATCAGTACCAGTATAGCGGTGGGCATGGCAGCGGCTCTGACCGGGTTTTTAGCTAGCTACCAGAACATCTTCTACTATTTCAACGAGTGCTGTCGACCCGAGTGGATTGCTTTCAACAAGACAGGTAAGACATCAGTATCCAGCTAACACATTAGCAACAGTTTGTGATGTATTCACACTCAACAGCTATGAACTAGCTTAACTTTAAAACAGCTAATGGTTTAACGTTAGCCACAACTGTCGCATCTTAAATGAGCTATACCGGTACCTAATTATCATAAAATTGTATATAGCCAGCTGTCATACTTTTAATATATCTATTTAGCATCCTTTTCAAACTTCCCAAACATTTCCGATGTTGTGTTGAACAGAGCTCGTCGGTGTTTGTCGCGTTTTTATGACGTTTAAGGAAGTTCTCCAGTGTAAAGAAGCTAATGTTAGCTTCCTAGTCTAGCCTGCTGGTGTAGCTCGGTCTTGTACCGTGCTATTATGGTTGTTATAACTCACAACACCGACTGATGTCAGGAATTAAGTGGATTCGACAATGAAAGCGACACATTTATATTTGTTGTTGCATGTTTTCTTGTCAGCCAGTGTTCTGGTTCACACGTTTGAGCCGTTCACCACAGCGCTGGTTGTAGGGCTCGGTGCTACTCTGGGGCGGACGATCTACAATTATTTACATGAAAGTTGCGATTCTAAATGGATAGCTCTCAATGCAACAGGTGAGCATGCGGATATGTTTATAGAGTTTCTTTTAAAGCGACTATCTCAAGGGACAAACATCTGTAACTTTAATTATTTACATTGACGTGTCGTCGACTATGAAAGTGCCATGACTTGAGTTATTCATCCTCAAAACTTAAATCTAAATGCGAGAGTAAAATGTTCCGAAATCTCCTTTTTAACAATGAACAACGTTTGTCTGAAAGGCCCGTCACACTGGTACACGTCAGGATTTCATTCAGATACAGGGTTTTATTACTGAGGTGTGCCACCTGATCTGACACGAAGGCCACCTCAGCGCAGTGCTGGACATTTACTCAAGTACTGTACTTAACAGTGGTGTAATAAGTAAGTAGCAATACCAGAGTGTAGAAATACTCTCTTACAAGTAAAAGTCCTGCATTCAACTTCTTGCAATTTTGTAGTACCAAAGTATTAGCATGCAAATATACTTAAAGGACACAAAGTAAGAGTCCAAAAGCAGAATGGCACATTTCAATATTGTATAAATGGATTATAACAGGTTGGAAATTCACTTTCGATTCTAAAATGTACCTGCACACTTTATAGATTACCACATTGTTTTTTGGCTGTTGAGTGAAGCAAATCAAGTTGCAACTTGCATGTGGCTGGTGCTAAATTCATAATAATGATAATAAATACTATACTGTTACATACCTGGTTTCGATAACCATCGCTAAATAAAATAAAACAATTTAATTCCTCATGTTCCAGGCAGTCTTTTATGATGTGTTAATGTTCTAATCTTTATGACGATGAACATACGATCAGCTCTTTTTGCAGCCACTAATCCTGTTGACGCTCTGCTGTGCACTCTATAGGTCTCCAGGTTGACCTGGAAAATAAAATGTTTGGACAGCACATTGCGTCGCGCATCATCCTGAAAGCTGTGAACGGATTCATAACCAACGACAACCCGAAGAAGCCCCTGGTGCTCTCTCTGCACGGATGGACCGGCACAGGGAAGAACTTTGTCAGTCAGCTGATTGCTGATAACATTTACAAAGAGGGAATGGACAGCAACTTTGTTCATATGTTCACATCTGAACTTCACTTCCCACATTCAAGTCATTTGGACACCTACAAGGTACGATGACAAATCCAGTTCAGACAGAATCCAGTTACTCTCAAAGGAAACGCAGTGAAATTCTTATGTCTGGTCATATAAATATGCTTGTGTTTCTCCTCAGTCTCAGCTACAGCAGTGGATCAAAGGCAATGTCAGCAACTGTGCACAGTCCATGTTCATCTTTGATGAGATGGACAAGATGCATCCCGGCTTGATTGACAGCATAAAGCCGTATCTGGACTACTACGACAAGCTGGATGGAGTTTCTTATCGAAAAGCCATCTTCATCTTCCTCAGGTGAAAACAGAGCAGTGGCACTTAACACTTTCATTGTTTCTGAGGACACAGAACTACAATCATTTGCTGCTGAAATTCTAAAATGTTTCCTGTAACCCTAACCCTAGTAATGCTGGAGGGGAGAGCATCACACAGACTGCTTTAGATTTCTGGAAAGCAGGGCGAGCTCGAGAAGAGATCGAGCTGAAAGACCTGGAAACATTGCTCTCTCTAGCAGTGTTCAACAACAAGAAAAGTGAGTGTAACATAAATGAATGCTTCTTTGTTTTGGTGTCATTATCAGCGGTGTAACGCTACACACAAGTCTCAGTTCGGTCTATACCAGGGGTCGGCAACCTTTACTATCTAAAGAGCCATGTTGCCCCTCTTCCACCAAATAAGATTTGTCTGGAGCCACAAAACATATTTGATAACACAGCTTATAGATTTAATGTATAGTTATACTATATTTGTTGCATTTATGAAATTACAGAATGACAATAAAAGAAACTGTTGCTATTTTTACCTGTTTAAACAAAAGGAAAACACCAAACTCTTGCGAAGAGAAGGAAACAATACAGTGGCATGTTCAGTCCTACTTTGAAATAAATTAAACACAGAACTATGCAGGACTATTTGAGTCCTCCACATATTTATTGAATACAATAATATGAATATAATATAAAAATACACAAAACAATAAAACATACAATATAAAAATGAAATGAATAAAGAAAGTAGCCCACTTTGAAATAAAAAAAACCGGATAGCTGCAGCCTAATATCTTAAAAATAGACCAGTTTGTATTTAATTCTGTGCGTTTCAGTGTGTTTTCATCCACATGCAGGTGCTGATCATGTCTTTGGCTTTTAAACAATTAACAGCCTCACAAATGTCCCACAACATGTCTTTCAACATCACATTGAATCTGTTTGCTCATTTCTCTCCACATATCAAGAACACAGGTCAGCCAGCATCGTTGACAGGGAAAGCAAATGTATCTGTCCGCGCAGAATTAAACAATTTTCCTCCGAAACGTATCTTTTTTTGGTTTTATCCATGGTTAGCATACCGAGTTAAGCGGGGGTCTGCAACTCAAGATAAGCTACCTGCCGTGAAAGGCACTGCGCCCATAGACGCAGGAGAATGTGACGCATTTTTTAGTTGACGAAATATTAAAAAAAGAAAATGATTTCATGTTCCATGTTTTTTTTGTTGTCAAAGCTACAGGGAGCCACTACAGAGGGGTTAAAGAGCCGCAAACTTTACACGCATACATTACTTTACACGCATACAGTACTTTACACGCATACAGTACTTTACACGCATACAGTACTTTACAGTACTTTACAATACTTTACACACATACAGTACTTTACACACATACAGTACTTTACACGCATACAGTACTTTACACGCATACAGTACTTTACACACATACAGTACAGTACTTTACACGCATACAGTACTTTACACACATACAGTACTTTACACACATACAGTACTTTACACGCATACATACAGTACTACTTTACACACATACAGTACAGTACTTTACACGCATACAGTACTTTACACGCATACATACAGTACTTTACAAGCATACAGTACTTTACACACATACAGTACTTTACACGCATACATACAGTACTTTACACACATACAGTACAGTACTTTACATGCATACAGTACTTTACACGCATACAGTACTTTACAGTACTTTACACACATACAATACTTTACACGCATACAGTACTTTACACGCATATAGTACTTTACACGCATACAGTACTTTACACGCATACAGTACTTTACACGCATACAGTACTTTACACGCATACAGTACTTTACACGCATACAGTACTTTACACGCATACAGTACTTTACAATACTTTACACACATACAGTACTTTACACGCATACAGTACTTTACAGTACTTTACAATACTTTACACACATACAGTACTTTACACGCATACAGTACTTTACACGCATACAGTACTTTACACGCATACAGTACTTTACACGCATACAGTACTTTACACGCATACAGTACTTTATACACATACAGTACTTTACACGCATACAGTACTTTACACGCATACATACAGTACTTTACACGCATACAGTACTTTACACGCATACAGTACTTTACACACATACAGTACTTTACACACATACAGTACAGTACTTTACACGCATACAGTACTTTACACGCATACATACAGTACTTTACACACATACAGTACAGTACTTTACATGCATACAGTACTTTACACGCATACATACAGTACTTTACAAGCATACAGTACTTTACACACATACAGTACTTTACACGCATACAGTACTTTACACGCATACATACAGTACTTTACACGCATACAGTACTTTACACGCATACAGTACTTTACATGCATACAGTACTTTACACGCATACAGTACTTGCGTCCGCAGACTTCTGCGGTCACACACGTGCATGCGGTTCCAGTCATACTACAATCGAGGAGCTGCATCAGTCTGGTGTTCCACACATGCACAGTTCCCGTTAAACACAATTTGACTGTTTTTATAATACTGTAAGTATCTGTTCATCTCGTCCTATAGGTGGCTTGTGGCATACGAGTTTGATTGACAAGAATCTGGTGGACTTTTTCGTCCCGTTTCTGCCCCTGGAGTACCGACACGTCGTCCAGTGTGCCATGGCCGAGATGAAAGCCAGAGGACATCGGCCAGACCGCGGTGTGGCAGACCAGGTGGCGAAAGATGTCGTCTATTTTCCCAAATCGGAGAGAGTTTTCTCCGTAAAAGGCTGCAAGACGATACAAAGCAAGTTGGACTACTACCTTTAATGTCAGCATCTGATGGACGCTGTGTTCGATCACTATGTGCACTTTTTGAACGACAAACCTCTCAGCCAAATGACTAAAGAGAGGAAGTGAAGCTGACGGAACTCTTCAGACTCTGTCTGACCTTGTGGCCGCCTGGAACACTTCAGCAGGCCTTCTCCAATGTTGCATATCGCTTACACTGAATGCAGAGGCCGATAAAAGAGAACAGCACTAGTTGAATGAAAAAATAATAACATTGAAATGTTATCCTTTGTAAGTGATTAAGGAGCTTGATCTCCGCTTGATGTCACTACAGTGAGAGTCTCGAAGGCGGTGTCGTTTCCCCGAGAGCTTCTAAATGACTTGCAGGGTGTCTCTCTGTCTGTGCAACTATGACACGTCACTGTTGTGCATTTTCTTTTTTTTAATGTGTACTCCGTATATATGGATTACTGGAAACACCTGCCTTAAATCTTTTTAATTTCACAATTTGTTTTAATTTTACACATGTCCTTCGTACGCATGAGGCCTTGTACACTATTAAAATACAGCAGTGCAGAAACCTCTGTATATATGTATCATATTAAAATCCACATGTTTTCTGTAATGTGCAGCCACACACTTTTTAAATATCAAATTTCAGTTCATTTGATTCATATGAGTTCTATACACTGTAATTGATTTGGTCCTTAGTGAAATAGTTCCAGATTTTATTTACACCATGTCTGGACTCAATAGTTGGACACTGTGTATGAACTCAGAGCACAGTATCCTCGCAACATAAGATTTTATCAACTTGATTTTTATTCTTAAAAATGCAGACTGTTCAGAATACAACATTTGAATGATCTTGTATATATCAGAGTGGTTGATTATCCGATTACTTTGATTTACAATCCTTTTTTAAAACACAATACTCTGTACTATAGTTTGTCTTTGAAGAGGAGGAAGTCATACTTATTTGTTCCCTAACATTGTTGTGGAAGAAAATGTTCTGGTGGTTTCTCAATCTGACAGTTTGCTGTCCAAACCACAACAAAAGAAATGTTGATGAAATGTTTTCTATACATTTGCTCACAAAGGGTGAAGGAGCTGTAAGTGCACTGGGATGTTGGTGTGGATGGAAAGCCAACACCAGTGCGCTTCTCTGCTGTAAACATCAGACAAACAAATCACAAATAAAATAAAACAAATATTTGGTGTCTCTGTTTCTGACAAATACGGGGGACAATTTATTTGAAAGAAGCTAAAAACCTGGTTATCTAAGGACAGACAAGTTAAATAATCTAAAGTTCATGTGCTTCTGTTTGTGTTTCATGCAATGTACCAAACTGTATTAATCCCACATACATTTGTTCTTCTCTTTGGACTCTAATCGGTTCATTTTGACTCTACCCTGAATACGATGGATGAAAGTGTCAGCTGGAAACTTGGACTGAAATAGAACTTATGTAATAATCAAATAGCTTGCGAAACATTCCTGTGCAAAGTGCAACTCTAAGATAAAAGAGAAAGAAAGTTGTAACATCGTGTGCTGGATGTCTGTGGACGTTGCAGGCAGGTTGTGTCCTTCAGCCATGGAGGGTTGCTTTGCAGTGAAAGCATAAAGCTGAAACAAGTGAAAGTTTTTAGTACAATTAACTCTAAAAGCAGGTTTTGACACAAACTCATGAGTTTGGAGCCTCAAAATATACAATGTACATTTGTGTATGTCAAAAGTATTGGGAGTTATTTGTATACAAGCTGTACCTCTTCTGTATAAACAACGTCGGGGAAGCATCTTTGACGCTACACATTACTTCACACTGAACTACAGCAAAGTCAATCTAGTTAGCTAGATAAAGCTACTCAGAAAAAGTTAAACCACAAACAGTAAAACAAATAATCAAATTGAGAATGTAAACTATAATACAAAAAAGTTACATCCCAGCTAAAAATACCCTTCAATTGAGTTTATTTCAAAAAGTGTACAAAAACAAACAACTATTTCACTTGCACCTTTTTAAACCCTGTGGTGTTATTTGACAGTTTTGTAACATCTGTACAATCTCAACTGCTAATGCAATACAGTTTTGTCAGTGCATATTCCTTTTGCATTGTAACTGTACCTCTAAAGCTCGCACATTTTAATGCATTCTTTCTAACTCATAAAACTGCATAGTTCAAAGTCCAGGTGCACCTGAAAGATATTCTCTTGTGCATTTCCCCCACTTTATTGTTGGATAAATTATAGCAGTTTATAGCTTTGGTCAGTAGAAATGATGATGAGATGACCACACAAGTTGGTTTATCATTAATTTGGCAGTGTGTTATTTAGTCAAGAATCCAAATTTGTGCTCATCCTGGCCGCTGGTCTGAGGCCTGTTTCATGAATCTGTTTGTGTTTGATCCCGCTGCTTCAGATGTCCGGTGTTATTAGAAGCTACAAACCGACCGTCAGCTGCTTCCTTCCCTTTTCTCCCTCGAACAACAGTGTAGTCGCACAATGACACAGGAAGGAAGAGGAAGAAGCTTGTTAGAAAACACACGTGCTATTTCACTTCCACCGGTGAGCTCTGACTTTCTATGAAAGTAAAAGATTACAGTAAACATTTTTAGAATATTATCACAGCAATGCTGATAAATGCTTGTGTCCTGTGTTTCCACTCGCCACCGTGTAAAGCAGGGGTATTCAACTAAAATTCAAAGAGGTCCAGTTAGTCAGTTATGAACCTGAGAGCTGTGTTGTCTGAGCCTAGTGCTCCTAGTCGGGTCTCCCAAGGCAAATTGGTCTCAGGCGAGGGGCCAGACTAAGAAAGGTCAATGATCGATTTTGTAATCGTATCATCTGATCTGAGGCCGCATGTTTTGGACACTCGGGTGAAGAGAGGGGCGGAGCTGTCGACTGATCACCATCTGGTGGTGAGTTGGATCAAGGGGTGGGGGAAGACTCTGGACAGACCTGGTAAACCCAAACAGGTAGTGCGGGTGAACTGGGAACGTCTGGAGGAAGCCCCTGTCCTGGGGATCTTCAACTCACACCTCCGGCGGAGCTTTTCAGACATCCCTTTGGAGGTTGGGGGCATTGAACCTGAGTGGGCGATGTTCAAAACCTCTATTGCTGATGCTGCGGTGATGAGCTGTGGTCTCAAGGTCTTAGGTGCCTCAAGGGGCAGTAACCCTCGAACACCGTGGTGGACCCCGGTGGTCAGGGAAGCCGTCCGACTGAAGAAGGAGTCCTTCCGGGTTATGTTATCCGGGAGGACTCCGGAAACAGTTGCAGGGTACCGAAGGACTAGAAGGGCGGCAGCCTCTGCCGTGTCAGAGGCAAAGCAGCGGGTGTGGGAGCAGTTCGGAGAAGCTATGGAGAAGGACTTTCGGTCGGCACCAAGGTGCTTCTGGAAAACCATCCGGCACCTCAGGAGGGGGAAGCGAGGAACCATCCAAGCTGTGTACAGCAAGGGTGGGACCCTGCTGACTTTGACTGAGAAGGTTATCGGGCGGTGGAAGGAGCACTTTGAGGAACTCCTGAATCCGACTAACACGCCCTCTATGGTAGAGGCAGAGCTGGAAGCTGATGGGGGATCATCGTCAATTTTCCTGATGGAAGTCACTGAGGTAGTCAAACAACTCCACAGTGGCAAAGCCGCAGGGGTTGATGAGATCCGTCCAGAAATGCTGAAGGCTTTGGGTGTTGAGGGGCTGTCTTGGTTGACACGCCTCATCAACATTGAGTGGAAGTCTGGGACAGTAACTAGGGGTTGGCAGACCGGGGTGGTGGTTCCCCTATTTAAAAAGGGGGACCAGAGAGTGTGTGCCAACTACAGGGGTATCACACTTCTCAGCCTCCCTGGTAAAGTCTACTCCAAGGTACTGGAAAGGAGGGATTCGGCCGATAGTCGAACCTATGATTGAAGAGGAACAATACGGATTCCGTCCTGGTCGTGGAACAACGGACCATCTCTTCATTCTCACAAGGATCCTGGAGGGGGCCTGGGAGTACGCCCATCCGGTCTACATGTGTTTTGTGGATCTGGAGAAGGCGTATGACCGGGTCCCCCAGGGTGATACTGTGGGAGGTGCTGCGGGAGTATGGGGTGAGGGGGTCACTTCTGAGGGCCATCCAATCCCTGTACACCCAAAGCGAGAGTTGTGTCCGGATACGAGATCACGGGTACAAGCGGCCGAGTTTTCTCATATGGGTGGCTGGTGTTTCCCTTAGAGATAGGGTGAGAAGCTCAGCCATCTGTGCCACCTGGGCGCCTCCCTAGGGAGGTGTTCCAGGCACGTCCAGCTGGGAGGAGACCCCGGGGAAGACCCAGGACTCGGTGGAGAGATTATATCTCCTCACTGGCCTGGGAACGCCTCAGGATCCCCCAGTCGGAGCTGGAGGATGTGGCCCGGAGAAGGGAAGATTGGGGTTCCTTACTGGAGCTGCTGCCCCCACGACCCGATCCCGGATAAGCGGTAGACGATGGATGGATGGATGGATAATTATTATTATTATTTACTGAATTATACAGATAAATAATACTGTAGATATGTATAATGTTCTTCTCTGGCTGCATTTAGAAAATAAAATGGATAAAATAAATAAAATAGCCTTTGAAAAATCTTAAAATGAAGTGCTTCACTTTTGTTTTCCCTCAAGTAAGGTTTCAGCTCCAGCACTCATGCACTGCTTGACAGCCATCAGTATATGTTTTATGTGTTCCAAATCCAAGTTACAAAAAACAGATTCCCGAAATGTAAGAAGGTCAATCAACGGGGGAAATCTCATGTTGATGTATTTTAGTTAAACATGTTTACCCACTGTAGTGTCTCCCCTTTTATATCTAGCCTACATATCAGACCTGCCCTATACTGTAACTTTTCAAGGCGGTAAAAGATGTGACATGTGTTTGGCTCCAATGCAGTACTGAATTTATTTATATATAATTATATATATATATCTTTTATATATAATTATATATATATATTTTATATATATATGCATATGATCACATGACAGTCACCAAACAATACCATATGGCTTGATGCCACAAAATAAGCCATTTTAAAAACAAATCAAACTGATGATGCATTTTAGTGCAGGATTACCGGCATAAATCCGCTTAATCCGTCTGTTTTTGGCAATCTGTCTGTGAACTATTTATCTATATCAAAGTTTTCACTAGTTGGAGGAGTCATAAGAAAGTTGTGATTCACAACGGATATCTTTTTAACGCAAACAACAAACATCTGTAATTATTTACTTTCATGTAAAGTTTAGAGCCCACATCAACAGTACAATATGTACGTATTTATTATTTTTGTTTGTAAATGTAATGTTTGATATGGACAGTCAGCTCTAAAGAGTTTGGCTTTTTGCCTAAGAATTTTGATTTGTGAATATAACATTTTGTCAAAAATAAAAAGCTGATTAATCATGTAACTGCTAACAGGTGATTCCTGTCCAGACAATATGTTTCCAAAGTAATATAAAGTGAGGGTAGATATGATCAGCAATAAATCCTGTCAATTAACTCCAGTTGTTTTGTGTATGGACAAGACCAAACTAAATGTAAGTGTTTCTGTGAGGCTACAGCTTACATCAGTGTGTTTCTTGAGTTTCTGCACTGATTGATAGTTGGATAAAACCTGTGGTAGTAGTGTAATAAAGGATATCTTTGTGACTTTGTAAAAAAATAAATACAATAAAATGTTTGCCACAATACCCAAACCTGAATGTTGAGACCTGGATGAGAAGAAGGGCAGAGCCCTGCCTCGGTGTCCGGTCAACCCTGACCTTAGGCCTCTGTGGGTGGGGAAAAGAGCCAGTGCAAATACCCTGTTTGTAAGGGTGTAGGGAAAGTGCAGAGTTCAAAGTCACTTATCTATACTTCACTGCTGATCCCCAGTGTAAAGAAGCTAACGTTAGTTTCCTAGTCTAGCCTGCTGGTGTAGCGCGTCTTGTACCGTGCTATTGTGGTTGTTATAACTCACAACACCGACTGACGTCAGGAATTAAGTGGATTCGACAATGAAAGCGACACATTTATATTTGTTGTTGCAAGTTTTCTTGTCAGCCAGTGTTCTGGTTCACACTTTTGATCCGTTCACCACAGTGCTGGCTGTAGGGGTCGGTGCTACTCTGGGGCGGACGATCTACAAATATTTACATGAAAGTTGCGATCCTAAATGGATAGCTTTCGATGCAACAGGTGAGCATGCGGATATGTTTATAGAGTTTCTTTTAACGCGACTATCTAAAGGGACAAACATCTGTAACTTTAATTATTTACATTGACGTGTCGTCGACTATGAAAGTGCCATGACTTGAGTTATTCATCCTCAAAACTTAAACCTAAATGCGAGAGTAAAATGTTCCGAAATCTCCTTTTTAACAATGAACAACGTTTGTCTGAAAGGCCCGTCACACTGGTACACGTCAGGATTTCATTCAGATACAGGGTTTTATTACTGAGGTGTGCCACCTGATCTGACACGAAGGCCACCTCAGCGCAGTGCTGGACATTTACTCAAGTACTGTACTTAACAGTGGTGTAATAAGTAAGTAGCAATACCAGAGTGTAGAAATACTCTCTTACAAGTAAAAGTCCTGCATTCAACTTCTTGCAATTTTGTAGTAATCCTGTTGACACTCTGCTGTGCACTCTCTAGGTCTCCAGGTTGACCTGGGAAATAAACTGTTTGGACAGCACATTGCGTCGCGCATCATCCTGCAAGCTGTGAACGAATTCATGACCAACGACAACCCGAAGAAGCCCCTGGTGCTCTCTCTGCACGGATTGTCCGGCACAGGGAAGAACTTTGTCAGTCAGCTGATTGCTGATAACATTTACAAAGAGGGAATGGACAGCAGCTTTGTTCATATTTTCAATTCTATAATTCACTTCTCACATTCCAGTCTTTTGGACACCTACAAGGTACGATGACAAATCCAGTTCAGACAGAATCCAGTTACTCTCAAAGGAAACGCAGTGAAATTCTTATGTCTGGTCATATAAATATGCTTGTGTTTCTCCTCAGTCTCAGCTACAGCAGTGGATCAAAGGCAATATCAGCAACTGTGCACAATCCATGTTCATCTTTGATGAGATGGACAAGATGCATCCCGGCTTGATTGATAGCATAAAGCCGTATCTGGACTACTACCACAAGCTGGATGGAGTTTCTTATCGGAAAGCCATCTTCATCTTCCTCAGGTGAAAAGCTGAAAGCATTCCCTAATTCTGACCTGTCAAATAGTTTCATTCATAGAAACGTATCAATCCAGTTAACAAAGCGTATCACATGTCTGTTTATAGATACACATTAATAGCAAGCACTGAAAGGAAAAAACAAACAATTCAGAACAGTTGTTTGTAGTAATGCAGTGAGAGAGGAGGAGTCTAAGAATGACACTGGAGGTCTTCACCTAAGTTGTTTCTGCACTTTCTGTCAATTCAACAGTAAAATGTGTGCAATATTATCCTAAATGTAGTCATCCATCCATCGTCTACCGCTTATCCGGGGTCGGGTCGCGGGGGCAGCAGCTTCAGTAAGGAACCCCAATCTTCCCTTCTCCGGGCCACATCCTCCAGCACCGACTGGGGGATCCTGAGGCGTTCCCAGTGAGGAAATATAATCGCTCCACCGAGTCCTGGGTCTTCCCCGGGGTCTCCTCCCAGCCGGACGTGCCTGGAACACCTCTCTAGGGAGGCGCCCAGGTGGCATCCTTACTAGATGCCCGAACCACCTCAACTGGCTCCTTTCAACGTAAAGGAGCAGCTGACTCTACTCCGAGTCTCTCACGGATGGCTGAGCTTCTCACCCTATCTCTAAGAGAGACGCCAGCCACCCGTCTGAGAAAACCCATTTCGGCCGCTTGTACCCATGATCTCGTTCTTTCGGTCATGACCCAGCCTTCATGACCATAGGTGAGGGTAGGAATGAAGATCGACCGGTATATTGAGAGCTTTGCCTTCTGGCTCAGCTCTCTTTTCGTCACAATGGTGCGGTAAAGTGACTGTGATTCTCCCACCAATCTCTCGCTCCATCGTCCCCTCACTCGCGAACAAGACCCCGAGGTACTTGAACTCCTTCACTTGGGGTAATGGCTCATTCCCTACCCGGAGTAGGCAATCCACTGGTTTCCTGCTGAGAGCCATGGCCTCAATTTTGAGGTGCTGATCCTCATCCCAACCGCTTCACACTCGGCTGCGAACCGATCCAGTGACTGTTGAAGATCACAGATCGATGATGCCATCAGGACCACATCATCTGCAAAGAGCAGCGATGAGATCCTCAGGTCACCGAACTGCAACCCCTCTCCTCCACGACTACGCCTCCATATCCTATCCATGAAAATCACGAACAGGATTGGTGATAAAGCGCAGCCCTGGCGGAGGCCAACATTCACTGGGAACGAGTCCGACTTACTGCCGAGTATCCGGACACAACTCTCGCTTTGGGCGTACAGGGATTGGATGACCCTCAGAAGTGACCCCCTCACCCCATACTCCCGCAGCACCTCCCACAGTATCACCCGGGGGACCCGGTCATACGCCTTCTCCAGATCCACAAAACACATGTAGACCGGATGGGCGTACTCCCAGGCCCCCTCCAGGATCCTTGTGAGAATGAAGAGATGGTCCGTTGTTCCACGACCAGGACGGAATCCGCACTGTTCCTCTTCAATCAGAGGTTCGACTATCGGCCGAACCCTCCTTTCCAGTACCTTGGAGTAGACTTTACCAGGGAGGCTGAGAAGTGTGATACCCCTGTAGTTGGCACACACTCTCTGGTCCCCCTTTTTAAATAGGGGAACCACCACCCCGGTCTGCCAACCCCTAGGCACTGTCCCAGACTTCCAGGCAATTTTGACGAGGCGTGTCAACCAAGACAGCCCCTCAACACCCAAAGCCTTCAGCATTTCTGGACGGATCTCCAGCCACAGGGGTTGATGAGATCCATCCAGAAATGTAGTCATATTAAATGTAATTCTAGCAGAATGTAGAAAGTGTGTGGTGTTAGATGCACTGGTTGAGGAGACGTTTTGTTGATGTTACAGTTTGGTGTGTTGGAGCTAAAAGCTGCTAAGAGCAATGGCACTTAACACTTTCATTGTTTCTGAGGACACAGAACTACAATCATTTGCTGCTGAAATTCTAAAATGTTTCCTGTTGTCGATCTTCCTCCTAGTAATGCTGGAGGGGAGATCATCGCACAGAAGGCTTTAGATTTCTGGAAAGCAGGACGAGATCGTGAAGAGATCAAGCTGGAAGACCTGGAAAAATTGCTCTCTCTAGCAGCGTTCAACAAGAACAGTGAGTGTAATAAATGAATGCTTCTTTGTTTTGGTGTCATTATCAGCGGTGTAACGCTACACACAAGTCACAGTTCGGTCTATACCCTGGTTTAGGAGTGGTTTAAATGTGGGCTACGCCGGATCTCCTCCCACAACCTCTCTGCTACTGCAGCACACTGTACACAAACTGTTAGAACCCTACTCATTATTATTCACAAACTAGATTAGATGAAAAACATGGATTATTGTATCACTGTAAGTATCTGTTCATCTCGTCCTATAGGTGGCTTGTCGCATTCGAGTTTGATTGACAATAACCTGGTGGACGTTTTCGTCCCGTTTCTGCCCCTGGAGTACCGACACGTCGTCCAGTGTGTCATGGCCGAGATGAAAGCCAGAGGACTTCGGCCAGACCACGGTGTGGCAGACCGGCTGGCGAAAGATTTTATCTATTTTCCCGAATCTGAGAGAGTTTTCTCTTCAAAAGGCTGCAAGACGATAGAAAGGAAGCTGAAATTCTACCTATAATGTCAGCATCTGATGGCCGCTGTGTTTGAGCACTTTAAAACAAGAAAAGAAAAGAAAAACCTCTCAGCCAAATGACTAAAGAGAGGAAGTGAAGGGTGGAGGGGTGTAGATAAAGCACATTTAAAACATTTTTTTCATCTACAAACAATTTCCCGACCCCCCTGCAGTACCTATTGGATCTATAAATACATTAATTGTTATTTTTATTTTAGATCTACGGGGTTATTTTACACATGAGTTCATCAACAGTCAGAGTTGGCCTTGTACACTTTTAAAATACAGCAGTGCAGAATGCAGAAAGCTCTGTATATATATATATATATATATATATATATATATATATATATATATATATATATATATATATATATATATATATATATATATATATATATATATATATATATATATATATATATATATATATATATTGTTCTGGTGGTTTCTCAATCTGACAGTTTGCTGTCCAAAGCACAACAAAGAAATGTTGATGAAATGTTTTCTATACATTTGCTCACAAAGGGTGAAGGAGCTGTAAGTGCACTGGGATGTTAGTGTGGATGGAAACACATCAGACAAACAAATAAAATAAAATATAAAATATTTGGTGTCTCTGTCTCTCACATTTTAATGCATTCTTATAAGATATATATATATAAAAATATATATATATAAAAATATATATAAATTATATATAATTCTATATATATCTTTTTTTTATATATATATATATATATATCATTTATATATATTTTTATATATATATAGAATATATTTTATATATATATGCATATGATCACATGACTGTAATAAAATGTACTCTAACTAACAATGAGGATTAAGATTTTCAAGAAAGACGAATGAGATTTGATTTTGGGCCCTCATAGAAACCTCCTTTTGAAGTGTGCCACTGCCCTCTACTGGCAGGTGTTATGTGGATCATATATTTAAAAAACAACAACTTGTTTTTAACAGAAGGGAAAAGATAGTTAAAGTTTTAGGTAGTGTTGCCACTGCTTTCCTTGTGTGACATCTCCTGCATATGATATTTGCACTGTACATACAGGCAGGTTGGCACTGAGTATACGTGGTTTTTCAAGCCTGTGGGTGTTGAAGACATGGTGGACATTTATAAACCGCCCCTTCCTCCCACTCATCATTCCCATGTTGGAATATGACATGGCTCAAGACAGGGCCTCAACATCAGCTTTATAGGCTCGCATTACGGTCCCTATTGGGTCAGTTTTTAAATTGTGCCGTATTAGTGCATATTTTCATTTACATAAACAAAGTTACAATCAATCATACTTACAAATACCACACAGTGAACTGGGGCTTCTGGGGCCCCTGGGGGTCTGGGGCCTCGTTGCAGGTAATCAAGCTGTTCATTCAAAGATCATACAAACAAAACTTCCCAGTATTCTTGGCACCTGCTTTAACATCAAATTAATTCAGCTCGTTTGGCAACTTTTGTATTTATAGGGACACGCTCACGAAAGGTTGTGCGACCGGTTTACCTTGCTGGAAATTACCGGCATAAACCCGCTTAATCCGTCTGTTTTTGGCAATCTGTCTGTGAACTATTTATCTGTATCAAAGTTTTCACTAGTTGGACGAGTCATATGAAAGTTGTGATTCACGACGGATATCTTTTTAACGCAAACAACAAACATCTGTAATTATTTACTTTCATGTAAAGTTCAGAGCCCACATCAACAGTACAATATGTACGTATGTATTATTTTTGTTTGTACATTCAGATATAGAGTAAATGTAATGTTTGATATGGACAGTCAGCTCTAAAGAGTTTGGCTTTTTGCCTAAGAATTTTGATTTGTGAATATAACATTTTGTCAAAAATAAAAAGCTGATTAATCATGTAACTGCTAACGGTGATTCCTGTCCAGACAATATGTTTCCAAAGTAATATAAAGTGAGGGTAGATATGATCAGCAATAAATCCTGTCAATTAACTCCAGTTGTTTTGTGTATGGACAAGACCAAACTAAATGTAAGTGTTTCTGTGAGGCTACAGCTTACATCAGTGTGTTTCTTGAGTTTCTGCACTGATTGATAGTTGGATAAAACCTGTGGTAGTAGTGTAATAAAGGATATCTTTGTGACTTTGTAAAAAAATAAATACAATAAAATGTTTGCCACAATACCCAAACCTGAATGTTGAGACCTGGATGAGAAGAAGGTCAGAGCCCTGCCTCGGTGTCCGGTCAACCCTGACCTTAGGCCTCTGTGGGTGGGGAAAAGAGCCGGTGCAAATACCCTGTTTGTAAGGGTGTAGGGAAAGTGCAGAGTTCAAAGTCACTTATCTATACTTCACTGCTGATCCCCAGTGTAAAGAAGCTAACGTTAGTTTCCTAGTCTAGCCTGCTGGTGTAGCGTCTTGTACCGTGCTATTGTGGTTGTTATAACTCACAACACCGACTGATGTCAGGAATTAAGTGGATTCGACAATGAAAGCGACACATTTATATTTGTTGTTGCAAGTTTTCTTGTCAGCCAGTGTTCTGGTTCACACTTTTGATCCGTTCACCACAGTGCTGGCTGTAGGGGTCGGTGCTACTCTGGGGCGGACGATCTACAAATATTTACATGAAAGTTGCGATCCTAAATGGATAGCTTTCGATGCAACAGGTGAGCATGCGGATATGTTTATAGAGTTTCTTTTAACGCGACTATCTAAAGGGACAAACATCTGTAACTTTAATTATTTACATTGACGTGTCGTCGACTATGAAAGTGCCATGACTTGAGTTATTCATCCTCAAAACTTAAACCTAAATGCGAGAGTAAAATGTTCCGAAATCTCCTTTTTAACAATTAACAACGTTTGTCTGAAAGGCCCGTCACACTGGTACACGTCAGGATTTCATTCAGATACAGGGTTTTATTACTGAGGTGTGCCACCTGATCTGACAGGAAGGCCACCTCAGCGCAGTGCTGGACATTTACTCAAGTACTGTACTTAACAGTGGTGTAATAAGTAAGTAGCAATACCAGAGTGTAGAAATACTCTCTTACAAGTACAAGTCCTGCATTCAACTTCTTGCAATTTTGTAGTAATCCTGTTGACACTCTGCTGTGCACTCTCTAGGTCTCCAGGTTGACCTGGGAAATAAACTGTTTGGACAGCACATTGCGTCGCGCATCATCCTGCAAGCTGTGAACGAATTCATGACCAACGACAACCTGAAGAAGCCCCTGGTGCTCTCTCTGCACGGATCGTCCGGCACAGGGAAGACCTTTGTCAGTCAGCTGATTGCTGATAACATTTACAAAGAGGGAATGGACAGCAGCTTTGTTCATATTTTCAATTCTACACTTCACTTCCCACATTCAAGTCATTTGGACACCTACAAGGTACGATGACAAATCCAGTTCAGACAGAATCCAGTTACTCTCAAAGGAAACGCAGTGAAATTCTTATGTCTGGTCATATAAATATGCTTGTGTTTCTCCTCAGTCTCAGCTACAGCAGTGGATCAAAGGCAATGTCAGCAACTGTGCACAGTCCATGTTCATCTTTGATGAGATGGACAAGATGCATCCCGGCTTGATTGACAGCATAAAGCCGTATCTGGACTACTACGACAAGCTGGATGGAGTTTCTTATCGGAAAAGCCATCTTCATCTTCCTCAGGTGAAAAGCTGAAAGCATTCCTTAATTCTGACCCGTCAAATAGTTTCATTCATAGAAACGTATCAATCCAGTTAACAAAGCGTATCACATGTCTGTTTATAGATACACATTAATAGCAAGCACTGAAAGGAAAAAACAAACAATTCAGAACAGTTGTTTGTAGTAATGCAGTGAGAGAGGAGGAGTCTAAGAATGACACTGGAGGTCTTCACCTAAGTTGTTTCTGCACTTTCTGTCAATTCAACAGTAAAATGTGTGCAATATTATCCTAAATGTAGTCATCCATCCATCGTCTACCGCTTATCCGGGGTCGGGTTGCAGGGGCAGCAGCTCCAGTAAGGAACCCCAATCTTCCCTTCTCTGGGCCACATCCTCCAGCACCGACTGGGGGATCCTGAGGCGTTCCCAGTGAGGAAATATAATCGCTCCACCGAGTCCTGGGTCTTCCCCGGGGTCTCCTCCCAGCTGGACGTGCCTGGAACACCTCCCTAGGGAGGCGCCCAGGTGGCATCCTTACTAGATGGCATCCTTACTAGATGCCCGAACCACCTCAAATACCAGGACTCAATATCAATATAACAGAGGACTCCAATGCTAACTTTAGTCCCTCCCAAATTAATCATCTTGTTGATAGCGCTGCAGCCTCACTGCGAATAACACTCGACTCTGTCGCTCCTCTTAAGAAGAAGATCATAAAACAGAAAAAGAAAGCTCCATGGCTTAATTTACAAATCTGCAAACTAAAACAAAAGTCGAGAAATCTTGAAAGTAAATGGCGTTCCACTAAATTGGAAGAATCTCGTTTAGTCTGGTTAGATCATCTTAAAACGTATAAGAAGGCTCTCCGTAATGCCAGAGCAGCTTATTACTCTTCCTTAATAGAAGAAAATAAGAACAACCCCAGGTTTCTTTTCAGCACTGTAGCCAGGCTGACAGAGAGCCACAGCTCTACAGAGCCTTCTGTTCCTATATCTCTCAGTAGTGACGACTTTATGAGTTTCTTTAACGATAAAATTATAATTATTAGAGACAAAATTAATCTCCTCCTGACCTCAATTGGTAATGACTTAACTTCAACTGTTGGAATTTTAAAAACATCTGTAACTCCTGAAATATATCTAGACTGTTTTACTCCAATCAACCTTAACCAACTAACTTCAACAATCTCATCGTCTAAACCATCAACCTGTCTTTTAGACCCGATTCCAACTAAACTGTTTAAAGAAGTTTTACCCTTAATTAACACTTCGTTATTAAATATGATCAACCTGTCTTTATTATCTGGCTACGTACCAAAATCCTTTAAAGTAGCTGTAATAAAACCACTTCTTAAAAAGCCTGGTCTTGATCCAGAGATTTTAGCCAACTATAGGCCGATATCTAACCTTCCCTTTCTCGCTAAAATCCTTGAGAAAGCAGTCGCAAAACAGTTGTGTGACTTTTTACATAATAATAGTTTATTTGAGGTTTTTCAATCTGGATTTAGAGTTCATCATAGCACAGAGACGGCACTGGTGAAAGTTACCAATGACCTTCTATTGGCTTCAGACAAAGGACTCGTCTCTGTTCTTGTCTTGTTAGACCTCAGTGCTGCTTTCGACACTGTTGATCATGACATTCTACTACAGAGACTGGAACATTGTGTTGGCATAAGAGGAACCGCACTAAGCTGGTTCAAGTCCTATTTATCTGAGCGATCTCAATTTGTACTTGTTAACGATAAATCCTCCATGACAGCCAAAGTCAGTCTCGGAGTTCCGCAGGGTTCTGTACTTGGACCGATTCTATTCACCTTATATATGCTTCCTTTGGGCAATATTATAAGGAACCACTCTATAAACTTTCATTGTTATGCGGATGATACCCAATTATATCTATCAATTAAACCAGATGAAACCAATCAATTGGCTAAACTTCAACCATGCCTTAAGGACATAAAAACTTGGATGTCTAGCAACTTTTTGATGTTAAACACAGACAAAACTGAAGTTATTATACTTGGCCCTAAACGCCTCCGAAACGCATTTTCTAATGACATAGAAGCTCTGGATGGCATTAACTTGGCCTCCAGCACCACTGTAAGGAATCTTGGCGTCATCTTTGATCAAGATCTGTCGTTTAACTCCCACATAAAACAAATCTCAAGGACTGCCTTCTTTCATCTACGTAATATTGCAAAAATAAGACACATCCCGTCTCAAAATGATGCAGAAAAACTAGTCTATGCATTTGTTACTTCAAGGCTGGATTACTGCAACTCATTGTTATCAGGTTGTCCAAAAAAGTCGGTTAAGACTCTTCAGTTGATCCAAAATGCAGCGGCACGTGTATTGACTAGAACAAGGAAATGGGATCATATTACTCCTGTATTAGCTGCTCTGCACTGGCTCCCGGTAAAATACAGAATAGAATTCAAAATCCTTCTCCTGACTTACAATTCAATTAAAGGTCAGGCTCCAGCATATCTTAAAGATCTCATAGTACCTTATAAACCAACTAGAGCATTACGCTCCCAGACTGCAGGGTTACTTGTGGTTCCTAGAGTCTCTAAGAGTACAATGGGAGCCAGAGCCTTCAGCTATCAAGCTCCTCTCCAGTGGAACCAGCTTCCAGTTTGTGTTCGGGAGGCAGACACACTCTCCACATTTAAGAGTAGGCTAAAGACTTTCCTTTTTGATAAAGCTTATAGTTAGGGCTGGCTTAGGTTTGCCCTGGATCAGCCCCTAGTTATGCTGCTATAGGCTTAGACTGCCGGGGGACACCTCCCTGCTCTCTTCCTTCTCTCCCTCTCTCTTCTTCTCCCTCTCTTCTTCTCCCTCTCTATCTGTATGCATTTATGTAAATGTATGTTACTAACTCACCATCCGGGGTATCATCCCCGGAGTGTCTGTCTCTCATGTGGCAGGTTGCCACTGATAAAGTTTACGTCAGGATCATGAATCGTGACAGCGCCTGCTGACCTGGTCCTGCTGGACACCGGGAAGCCTTATTGACATTTTCCTGGATTCATCCAAACTTTCTATTTCTTTTTTTTTTTCCAACACAACATAATTTCTGTCAAATGTTGTATTTGTACTATGTTGTTTATCCTGTACACACGACATCTATTGCACGTCTGTCCGTCCTGGGAGAGGGATCCCTCCTCAGTTGCTCTCCCTGAGGTTTCTTCCATTTTTTCCCCTTTAATTTTGGGGTTTCTTTTAGGAAGTTTTTCCTTGTGCGATGCGAGGGTCTAAGGACAGAGGATGTTGTAACCTGTACAGTCTGTAAAGCACACTGAGACAAATGTATAATTTGTGATATTGGGCTATACAAATAAATTTGATTTGATTTGATTTGAACTGGCTCCTTTCAACGTAAAGGAGCAGCGGCTCTACTCCGAGTCTCTCACGGATGGCTGAGCTTCTCACCCTATCTCTAAGGGAGACGCCAGCCACCCGTCTGAGAAAACCCATTTCGGCCGCTTGTACCCGTGATCTCGTTCTTTCGGTCATGACCCAGCCTTCATGACCATAGGTGAGGGGAGGAACGAAGATTAACCGTAGATTGAGAGCTTTGCCTTCTGGCTCAGCTCTCTTTTCGTCACAACGGTGCGGTAAAGTGACTGTGATTCTCCCACCAATCTCTCGCTCCATCGTCCCCTCACTCGCGAACAAGACCCCGAGGTACTTGAACTCCTTCACTTGAGGTAATGGCTCATTCCCTACCTACAGATCGATGATGCCATCAGGACCACATCATCTGCAAAGAGCAGCGATGAGATCCTCAGGTCACCGAACTGCAACCCCTCTCCTCCACGACTACGCCTCCATATCCTATCCATGAAAATCACGAACAGGATTGGTGATAAAGCGCAGCCCTGGCGGAGGCCAACATTCACTGGGAACGAGTCCGACTTACTGCCGAGTATCCGGACACAACTCTCGCTTTGGGCGTACAGGGATTGGATGACCCTCAGAAGTGACCCCCTCACCCCATACTCCCGCAGCACCTCCCACAGTATCACCCGGGGGACCCGGTCATACGCCTTCTCCAGATCCACAAAACACATGTAGACCGGATGGGCGTACTCCCAGGCCCCCTCCAGGATCCTTGTGAGAATGAAGAGATGGTCCGTTGTTCCACGACCAGGACGGAATCCGCATTGTTCCTCTTCAATCAGAGGTTCGACTATCGGCCGAACCCTCCTTTCCAGTACCTTGGAGTAGACTTTACCAGGGAGGCTGAGAAGTGTGATACCCCTGTAGTTGGCACACACTCTCTGGTCCCCCTTTTTAAATAGGGGAACCACCACCCCGGTCTGCCAACCCCTAGGCACTGTCCCAGACTTCCAGGCAATTTTGACGAGGCGTGTCAACCAAGACAGCCCCTCAACACCCAAAGGCTTCAGCATTTCTGGACGGATCTCCAGCCACAGGGGTTGATGAGATCCATCCAGAAATGTAGTCATATTAAATGTAATTCTAGCAGAATGTAGACAGTGTGTGCACTGGTTGAGGAGACGTTTTGTTGATGTTTTCCACAAGTTGTGGTGTATAACAAAAACATATATAATTCGTTCAATGGAGACATTTTTTGCAGCCTTTTAGATATATTTGGTTTCAGTTTGGTGTGTTGGAGCTAAAAGCTGCTAAGAGCAGTGGCACTTAACACTTTCATTGTTTCTGAGGACACAGAACTACAATCATTTGCTGCTGAAATTCTAAAATGTTTCCTGTTGTCGATCTTCCTCCTAGTAATGCTGGAGGGGAGATCATCGCACAGAAGGCTTTAGATTTCTGGAAAGCAGGACGAGATCGTGAAGAGATCAAGCTGAAAGACCTGGAAAAATTTCTCTCTCTAGCAGTGTTCAACAAGAACGGTGAGTGTAATAAATGAATGCTTCTTTGTTTTGGTGTCATTATCAGCGGTGTAACGCTACACACAAGTCACAGTTCGGTCTATACCCTGGTTTAGGAGTGGTTTAAATGTGGGCTACGCCGGATCTCCTCCCACAACCTCTCTGCTACTGCAGCACACTGTACACAAACTGTTAGAACCCTACTCATTATTATTCACAAACTAGATTAGATGAAAAACATGGATTATTGTATCACCGTAAATATCTGTTCATCTCGTCCTATAGGTGGCTTGTCGCATTCGAGTTTGATTGTCAATAACTTGGTGGACTTTTTCGTCCCGTTTCTGCCCCTGGAGTACCGACACGTCGTCCAGTGTGTCATGGCCGAGATGAAAGCCAGAGGACTTCGGCCAGACCCCGGTGTGGCAGACCGGCTGGCGAAAGATTTTATCTATTTTCCCGAATCTGAGAGAGTTTTCTCTTCAAAAGGCTGCAAGACGATACAAAGGAAGCTGAAATTCTACCTATAATGTCAGCATCTGATGGCCGCTGTGTTCGAGCACTTTAAAACAAGAAAAGAAAAGAAAAACCTCTCAGCCAAATGACTAAAGAGAGGAAGTGAAGGGTGGAGGGGTGTAGATAAAGCACATTTAAAACATTTTTTTTATCTACAAACAATTTCCCGACCCCCCTGCAGTACCTATTGGATCTATAAATACATTAATTGTTATTTTTATTTTAGATCTACGGGGTTATTTTACACATGAGTTCATCAACAGTCAGAGTTGGCCTTGTACACTTTTAAAATACAGCAGTGCAGAATGCAGAAAGCTCTGTATATATATATATATATATATATATATATATATATGTTCTGGTGGTTTCTCAATCTGACAGTTTGCTGTCCAAAGCACAACAAAGAAATGTTGATGAAATGTTTTCTATACATTTGCTCACAAAGGGTGAAGGAGCTGTAAGTGCACTGGGATGTTAGTGTGGATGGAAACACATCAGACAAACAAATAAAATAAAATATTAAATATTTGGTGTCTCTGTCTCTCACATTTTAATGCATTCTTATAAGATATATATATAAAATTCTATATATATATAAAAATATATATAAATTATATATAATTCTATATATATCTTTTTTTTATATATATATATATATCATTTATATATATTTTTATATATATATAGAATATATTTTATATATATATGCATATGATCACATGACTGTAATAAAATGTACTCTAACTAACAATGATTATCAAGATTTTCAAGAAAGACGAATGAGATTTGATTTTGGGCCCTCATAGAAACCTCCTTTTGAAGTGTGCCACTGCCCTCTACTGGCAGGTGTTATGTGGATCATATATTTAAAAAACAACAACTTGTTTTTAACAGAAGGGAAAAGATAGTTAAAGTTTTAGGTAGTGTTGCCACTGCTTTCCTTGTGTGACATCTCCTGCATATGATATTTGCACTGTACATACAGGCAGGTTGGCACTGAGTATACGTGGTTTTTCAAGCCTGTGGGTGTTGAAGACATGGTGGGCATTTATAAACCGCCCCTTCCTCCCACTCATCATTCCCATGTTGGAATATGACATGACTCAAGACAGGGCCTCAACATCAGCTTTATAGGCTCGCATTACGGTCCCTATTGTGTCAGTTTTTAAATTGTGCCGTATTAGTGCATATTTTCATTTACATAAACAAAGTTACAATCAATCATACTTACAAATACCACACAGTGAACTGGGGCTTCTGGGGCCCCTGGGGGTCTGGGGCCTCGTTGCAGGTAATCAAGCTGTTCATTCAAAGATCATACAAACAAAACTTCCCAGTATTCTTGGCACCTGCTTTAACATCAAGTTAATTCAGCTCGTTTGGCAACTTTTGTATTTATAGGGACACGCTCACGAAAGGTTGTGCGACCGGTTTACCTTGCTGGAAATTACCGGCATAAACCCGCTTAATCCGTCTGTTTTTGGCAATCTGTCTGTGAACTATTTATCTGTATCAAAGTTTTCACTAGTTGGACGAGTCATATGAAAGTTGTGATTCACGACGGATATCTTTTTAACGCAAACAACAAACATCTGTAATTATTTACTTTCATGTAAAGTTTAGAGCCCACATCAACCGTACAATATGTACGTATTTATTATTTTTGTTTGTAAATGTAATGTTTGATATGGACAGTCAGCTCTAAAGAGTTTGGCTTTTTGCCTAAGAATTTTGATTTGTGAATATAACATTTTGTCAAAAATAAAAAGCTGATTAATCATGTAACTGCTAACAGTGATTCCTGTCCAGACAATATGTTTCCAAAGTAATATAAAGTGAGGGTAGATATGATCAGCAATAAATCCTGTCAATTAACTCCAGTTGTTTTGTGTATGGACAAGACCAAACTAAATGTAAGTGTTTCTGTGAGGCTACAGCTTACATCAGTGTGTTTCTTGAGTTTCTGCACTGATTGATAGTTGGATAAAACCTGTGGTAGTAGTTTAATAAAGGATATCTTTGTGACTTTGTTTGTAAAAAAATAAATACAATAAAATGTATGCCACAATACCCCAACCTGGAACAATATGACACATTTGCCCCAAATTATTATTTTTGTTGAAAAAAGTGTACAACTTCCTGAAAGTCAAAGCTGAAGTTGCAAGTTGCCTTAGCAACGAGAGGACAGTGTTGAAGAAGAGGGGAGACCATCACAGGATGTTGAGACCTGGATGAGAAGAAGGGCAGAGCCCTGCCTCTGTGTCAGGTCAACTGTCGCATCTTATGTTAGCTAAACAAGAACCTATCCCAAACATTTCTGATGTTGTGATGAACAGAGCTCGTCGTGTTTATGACGTTTAAGGAAGTTCTCCAGTGTAAAGAAGCTAACGTTAGTTTCCTAGTCTAGCCTGCTGGTGTAGCGTCTTGTACCGTGCTATTGTGGTTGTTATAACTCACAACAACGACGGACGTCAGGAATTAAGTGGATTCGACAATGAAAGCGACACATTTATATTTGTTGTTGCAAGTTTTTCTGTCAGCCAGTGTTCTGGTTCACACGTTCGCTCCGTTAAATCTGGCTGTAGGGGTCGGTGCTCTTCTGTGGCGGAAGATTGACAGTTATTTACATGAAACTTGCCATCCTAAATGGATAGCTCTCGATGCAACAGGTGAGCATGCGGATTTGTGTTTCTTTTAACGCTACTATCTAAAGCAGGGGTTCTCAACAGGGGCGGTAACGCCCCCCAGGGGGCGTTCAGAGAACGTCGGGGGGCGCTGGAAGCAATATTTTAGAAAGGGCGGCGTTCATGTGTTTTGGGGGGCCGTTTGTGTGTACGGCCCACGAGGTAATTCATAAACACACACAAAATATCTATTATAAAAAAAAATATCCAAATCTAGTGAGCAATAGAATAAACAGGGGACTGACCAAAGTCAGGGTCCTTGAACACAACACAAGCGGAACGTGTCATCACGTGGTCACGTCAGGTAAAAGACTTCAATATTAAAGAAGACTGTCATTGACATCAGAGAACGCACAAACAGAGGAAGGTGGATGCGGAATGTTCCAGCAGAATTTATTTGTGGAAGTTAAAGGTGTGTCTAGTTTGAACGGACGTACTTGTGGTGATGAAAGAGGTTCACGAGTGTCATTACAGCATGAAACATGCCAAACTGGATGAGCTGAAAGTGCGTTTGGATAAAGTTAACGCTCTTCGGTGGAGTTTGGCCCAACAAGCAGCTCTCTCCAGAGCGTAACATAAAAACATGGAAAGATAAAGCAGAACGATGAATGAATGAAGAAGTCATGCAAACATTTTTTGCACAGCATGAAAGAAAGGTGAAATGAATGGGCTGTGTCTTAACATCTTTAGCAGAAGTTATGAGTTCAATCATTAGTATAGCCCTCGAAGGATTTTATTTGATGGGGGGGTAAGGGACCTGGATAATGGATAGGGGGGCGCTGGCCCAAAAAAGGTTGAGAACCACTAATCTAAAGAGACGCACATCTGTAACTTTAATTATTTACATTGACGTGTCGTCGACAATGAAAGTGCCATGACTTGAGTTATTCATCCTCAAAACTTAAACCTAAATGCGAGAGTAAAATGTTCCGAAATCTTCTTTTTAACAATTAACAACGTTTGTCTGAAAGGCCCGTCACACTGGTACACGTCAGGATTTCATTCAGATACAGGGTTTTATTACTGAGGTGTGCCACCTGATCTGACACGAAGGCCACCTCAGCGCAGTGCTGGACATTTACTCAAGTACTGTACTTAACAGTGGTGTAATAAGTAAGTAGCAATACCAGAGTGTAGAAAAACTCTCTTACAAGTAAAAGTCCTGCATTCAACTTCTTGCAATTTTGTCGTAATCCTGTTGACACTCTGCTGTGCACTCTCTAGGTCTCCAGGTTGACCTGGGAAATAAAATGTTTGGACAGCACATTGCGTCGCGCATCATCCTGCAAGCTGTGAACGAATTCATGACCAACGACAACCCGAAGAAGCCCCTGGTGCTCTCTCTGCACGGATCGTCCGGCACAGGGAAGAACTTTGTCAGTCAGCTGATTGCTGATAACATTTACAAAGAGGGAATGGACAGCAACTTTGTTCATATGTTCACATCTACACTTCACTTCCCACATTCAAGTCATTTGGACACCTACAAGGTACGATGACAAATCCAGTTCAGACAGAATCCAGTTACTCTCAAAGGAAACGCAGTGAAATTCTTATGTCTGGTCATATAAATATGCTTGTGTTTCTCCTCAGTCTCAGCTACAGCAGTGGATCAAAGGCAATGTCAGCAACTGTGCACAGTCCATGTTCATCTTTGATGAGATGGACAAGATGCATCCCAGCTTGATTGATAGCATAAAGCCGTATCTGGACTACTACCACAAGCTGGATGGAGTTTCTTATCGGAAAGCCATCTTCATCTTCCTCAGGTGAAAAGCTGAAAGCATTCCCTAATTCTGACCCATCAAAGAGTTTCATTCATAGAAACGTATCAATCCAGTTAACAAAGCGTATCACATGTCTGTTTATAGATACACATTAATAGCAAGCACTGAAAGGAAAAAACAAACAATTCAGAACAGTTGTTTGTAGTAATGCAGTGAGAGAGGAGGAGTCTAAGAATGACACTGGAGGTCTTCACCTAAGTTGTTTCTGCACTTTCTGTCAATTCAACAGTAAAATGTGTGCAATATTATCCTAAATGTAGTCATATTAAATGTAATTCTAGCAGAATGTAGAAAGTGTGTGGTGTTAGATGCACTGGTTGAGGAGACGTTTTGTTGATGTTACAGTTTGGTGTGTTGGAGCTAAAAGCTGCTAAGAGCAGTGGCACTTAACACTTTCATTGTTTCTGAGGACACAGAACTACAATCATTTGCTGCTGAAATTCTAAAATGTTTCCTGTTGTCGATCTTCCTCCTAGTAATGCTGGAGGGGAGATCATCGCACAGACGGCTTTAGATTTCTGGAAAGCAGGACGAGATCGAGAAAAGATCGAGCTGAAAGACCTGGAAACATTGCTCTCTCTAGAAGCGTTCAACAACAAGAAAAGTGAGTGTAACATAAATGAATGCTTCTTTGTTTTGGTGTCATTATCAGCGGTGTAACGCTACACACAAGTCTCAGTTCGGTCTATACCCTGGTTTAGGAGTCACGCTTTGGTACAGCGGACAAAAAACCCAAATTCATAAAGCCTCGGACATACAGTACTTGCGTCCGTAGACTTCTGCGGTCACACATGTGCATGCGGTTCCATTCATACTACAATCGAGGAGCTGCATCGGTCTGGCGTTCCACACATGCACAGTTCCCGTTAAACACAATTTGGCTGTTTTTATACGCCGGATCTCCTCCCACAACCTCTCTGCTACTGCAGCACACTGTACACAAACTGTTAGAACCCTACTCATTATTATTCATAAACTAGATTAGATGAAAAACATGAATTATTGTATCACTGTAAGTATCTGTTCATCTCGTCCTATAGGTGGCTTGTCGCATTCGAGTTTGATTGACAATAACCTGGTGGACTTTTTCGTCCCGTTTCTGCCCCTGGAGTACCGACACGTCGTCCAGTGTGTCATGGCCGAGATGAAAGCCAGAGGACTTCGGCCAGACCGCGGTGTGTGGCAGACCGGCTGGCGAAAGATGTCGTCTATTTTCCCAAATCTGAGAGAGTTTTCTCTTCACAAGGCTGCAAGACGATAGAAAAGAAGCTGAAATTCTACCTATAATGTCAGCATCTGATGGCCGCTGTGTTCGAGCACTTTAAAACAAGAAAAGAAAAGAAAAACCTCTCAGCCAAATGACTAAAGAGAGGAAGTGAAGGGTGGAGGGGTGTAGATAAAGCACATTTAAAACATTTTTTGTTATCTACAAACAATTTCCCGACCCCCCTGCAGTACCTATTGGATCTATAAATGCATAAATTGTTACAGTAACTTTATTCCGGAGCATGCAATGCTGTGCGTCTGATTCCAAAATGGAGACCGGCCTCTAAGCGTTCGATTGACACCTCATTTGAGCCAA
Source organism: Cottoperca gobio (assembly GCF_900634415.1). Taxonomy (NCBI): domain Eukaryota; kingdom Metazoa; phylum Chordata; class Actinopteri; order Perciformes; family Bovichtidae; genus Cottoperca; species Cottoperca gobio. The sequence continues at coordinate 19,549,004 of NC_041366.1, read as the reverse complement.
TAGGAGCTTCCATGCCTTATCTACAGCCTTCAATAGCCAATGAGTGTCAACTTGATAAGGAAGTGCCAGCCCCTCTTCTTTTGTTTACAGACCAAGCCAATAGCAACCGAGTCTCCCGATGACTGGCGTATCGTGTAGCCAATGAAACGCTGAAGATTTAGACATATCAGTTCAATAGGTTTTATTTTACAAATGTTATTATTTTTTTCATAATTGTATTTTATTATATTCAAAATACAAAAAACCCCACAAATATATTACAAGAAATGTGTTTATACTTCACTTACTTTGTGTCATTACTACTGACAGGGAATATGGGTACATAATAGTTATTTATGAGCAATACAAATATTTTATTAATAAATATTATAATATCTCCAAATTGCACAGTTTGGTGTTACTCTTAGAAAAACCTGAATAATATGTTTTTTGTTTTGTGTCTTGATAACTTGGTGCTATGTTTCTATTGTGTTTTCCAGCTCTTACCTACCAGCTATAACCATCTTCAGGCATCTTTTTCAACAAAGACATTCAGAGTTTATTTTCTTCAAATTCAGTATATTCAGACCACTATTACTCAGTGCCAGAAGCACTGGAGTAATTCTGACTGTTTTGCAAGAACAATAAGAGAGCTATGCATATGGTGCAAATGGTTGAAGAGTAGCTTTTAATTTACTTTGGGTATGTTTGGAGGTATTTTCACACTGTAAGTGATTAATTTCACAATTTATTTTTATTTTAGATCTACAGGGTTATTTTACACATGAGTTCATCAACAGTCAGAGTTGGCCTTGTACACTTTTAAAATACAGCAGTGCAGAATGCAGAAAGCTCTGTATATATATATATATATATATATATATATATATATATATATGTTCTGGTGGTTTCTCAATCTGACAGTTTGCTGTCCAAAGCACAACAAAGAAATGTTGATGAAATGTTTTCTATACATTTGCTCACAAAGGGTGAAGGAGCTGTAAGTGCACTGGGATGTTGGTGTGGATGGAAACACATCAGACAAACAAATAAAATAAAATATAAAATATTTGGTGTCTCTGTCTCTCACATTTTAATGCATCCTTATAAGATATATATATATATATAATTCTATATATATATATAAAAATATATATAAATTATATATAATTCTATATATATCTTTTTTTTATATATATATATATATATATATATATATCATTTATATATATTTTTATATATATATAGAATATATTTTATATATATGCATATGATCACATGACTGTAATAAAATGTACTCTAACTAACAATGAGGATCAAGATTTTCAAGAAAGATGAATGAGATTTGATTTTGGGCCCTCATAGAAACCTCCTTTTGAAGTGTGCCACTGCCCTCTACTGGCAGGTGTTATGTGGATCATATATTTAAAAAACAACAACTTGTTTTTAACAGAAGGGAAAAGATAGTTAAAGTTTTAGGTAGTGTTGCCATTGCTTTCCTTGTGTGACATCTCCTGCATATGATATTTGCACTGTACATACAGGCAGGTTGGCACTGAGTATACGTGGTTTTTCAAGCCTGTGGGTGTTGAAGACATGGTGGGCATTTATAAACCGCCCCTTCCTCCCACTCATCATTCCCATGTTGGAATATGACATGGCTCAAGACAGGGCCTCAACATCAGCTTTATAGGCTCGCATTACGGTCCCTATTGGGTCAGTTTTTAAATTGTGCCGTATTAGTGCATATTTTCATTTACATAAACAAAGTTACAATCAATCATACTTACAAATACCACACAGTGAACTGGGGCTTCTGGGGCCCCTGGGGGTCTGGGGCCTCGTTGCAGGTAATCAAGCTGTTCATTCAAAGATCATACAAACAAAACTTCCCAGTATTCTTGGCACCTGCTTTAACATCAAATTAATTCAGCTCGTTTGGCAACTTTTGTATTTATAGGGACACGCTCACGAAAGGTTGTGCGACCGGTTTACCTTGCTGGAAATTACCGGCATAAACCCGCTTAATCCGTCTGTTTTTGGCAATCTGTCTGTGAACTATTTATCTGTATCAAAGTTTTCACTAGTTGGACGAGTCATATGAAAGTTGTGATTCACGACGGATATCTTTTTAACGCAAACAACAAACATCTGTAATTATTTACTTTCATGTAAAGTTCAGAGCCCACATCAACAGTACAATATGTACGTATGTATTATTTTTGTTTGTACATTCAGATATAGAGTAAATGTAATGTTTGATATGGACAGTCAGCTCTAAAGAGTTTGGCTTTTTGCCTAAGAATTTTGATTTGTGAATATAACATTTTGTCAAAAATAAAAAGCTGATTAATCATGTAACTGCTAACAGTGATTCCTGTCCAGACAATATGTTTCCAAAGTAATATAAAGTGAGGGTAGATATGATCAGCAATAAATCCTGTCAATTAACTCCAGTTGTTTTGTGTATGGACAAGACCAAACTAAATGTAAGTGTTTCTGTGAGGCTACAGCTTACATCAGTGTGTTTCTTGAGTTTCTGCACTGATTGATAGTTGGATAAAACCTGTGGTAGTAGTTTAATAAAGGATATCTTTGTGACTTTGTTTGCAAAGAAGAAAAGAAAAAGAAATGTATGCCACAATACCCAAACCTGGAACAATATGACACATTTGCCCCAAATTATTATTTTTGTTGAAAAAAGTGTACAACTTCCTGTAATTCAAAGCTGAAGTTGCAAGTTGCCTTAGCAACGAGAGGAAAGTGTTGAAGAAGAGGGGAGACCATCACAGGATGTTGAGACCTGGATGAGAAGAAGGGCAGAGCCCTGCCTCTGTGTCAGGTCAACTGTCGCATCTTATGTTAGCTAAACAAGAACCTATCCCAAACATTTCTGATGTTGTGATGAACAGAGCTCGTGGTGTTTATGACGTTTAAGGAAGTTCCCCAGTGTAAAGAAGCTAACGTTAGTTTCCTAGTCTAGCCTGCTGGTGTAGCGTCTTGTACCGTGCTATTGTGGTTGTTATAACTCACAACAACGACGGACGTCAGGAATTAAGTGGATTCGACAATGAAAGCGACACATTTATATTTGTTGTTGCAAGTTTTTCTGTCAGCCAGTGTTCTGGTTCACACTTTTGATCCGATGATGCTGGCTGTAGGGGTCGGTTCTTTTCTGTGTCTGAAGTTCTACAATGATTTACATGACAGATATTTACATGAAAGTTACCATCCTACATGGCCGGCTCTCGATGCAACAGGTGAGCATGCGGATTTGAGTTTCTTTTAACGCTACTATCTAAAGCAGGGGTTCTCAACAGGGGCGGTAACGCCCCCCAGGGGGCGTTCAGAGAACGTCGGGGGGCGCTGGAAGCAATATTTTAGAAAGGGCGGCGTTCATGTGTTTTGGGGGGGCGTTTGTGTGTACGGCCCACGAGGTAATTCATAAACACACACAAAATATCTACTCTAAAAAAAATTATCCAAATCTAGTGAGCAATAGAATAATCAGGTGACTGTATGTTTTTCCTGGCCAAAGTCAGGGTCCTTGAACACAACACAAGCGGAACGTGTCATCACGTGGTCACGTCAGGTAAAAGACTTCAATATTAAAGAAGACTGTCATTGACATCAGAGAACGCACAAAAAGAGAAAGGTGGATGCGGAATGTTCCAGCAGAATTTATTTGTGGAAGTTAAAGGTGTGTCTAGTTTGAACGGACGTACTTGTGTTGATGAAAGATGTTCACGAGTGTCATTACAGCATGAAACATGCCAAACTGGATGAGCTGAAAGTGCGTTTGGATAAAGTTAACGCTCTTCGGTGGAGTTTGGCCCAACAAGCAGCTCTCTCCAGAGCGTAACATAAAAACATGGAAAGATAAAGCAGAACGATGAATGAATGAAGAAGTCATGCAAACATTTTTTGCACAGCATGAAAGAAAGGTGAAATGAATGGGCTGTGTCTTAACATCTTTAGCAGAGGTTATGAGTTCAATCATTAGTATAGCCCTCGAAGGATTTTATTTGATGGGGGGGTAAGGGACCTGGATAATGGATAGGGGGGCGCTGGTCCAAAAAAGGTTGAGAACCACTAATCTAAAGAGACGCACATCTGTAACTTTAATTATTTACATTGACGTGTCGTCGACAATGAAAGTGCCATGACTTGAGTTATTCATCCTCAAAACTTAAATCTAAATGCGAGAGTAAAATGTTCCGAAATCTCCTTTTTAACAATTAACAACGTTTGTCTGAAAGGCCCGTCACACTGGTACACGTCAGGATTTCATTCAGATACAGGGTTTTATTACTGAGGTGTGCCACCTGATCTGACACGAAGGCCACCTCAGCGCAGTGCTGGACATTTACTCAAGTACTGTACTTAACAGTGGTGTAATAAGTAAGTAGCAATACCAGAGTGTAGAAATACTCTCTTACAAGTAAAAGTCCTGCATTCAACTTGTTGCAATTTTGTAGTAATCCTGTTGACACTCTGCAGTGCACTCTATAGGTCTCCAGGTTGACCTGGAAAATAAACTGTTTGGACAGCACATTGCGTCGCGCATCATCCTGCAAGCTGTGAACGAATTCATGACCAACGACAACCCGAAGAAGCCCCTGGTGCTCTCTCTGCACGGATCGTCCGGCACAGGGAAGACCTTTGTCAGTCAGCTGATTGCTGATAACATTTACAAAAAGGGAATGGACAGCAACTTTGTTCATATGTTCACATCTACACTTCACTTCCCACATTCAAGTCATTTGGACACCTACAAGGTACGATGACAAATCCAGTTCAGACAGAATCCAGTTACTCTCAAAGGAAACGCAGTGAAATTCTTATGTCTGGTCATATAAATATGCTTGTGTTTCTCCTCAGTCTCAGCTACAGCAGTGGATCAAAGGCAATGTCAGCAACTGTGCACAGTCCATGTTCATCTTTGATGAGATGGACAAGATGCATCCCGACTTGATTGACAGCATAAAGCCGTATCTGGACTACTACGACAAGCTGGATGGAGTTTCTTATCGGAAAGCCATCTTCATCTTCCTCAGGTGAAAAGCTGAAAGCATTCCCTAATTCTGACCCATCAAAGAGTTTCATTCATAGAAACGTATCAATCCAGTTAACAAAGCGTATCACATGTCTGTTTATAGATACACATTAATAGCAAGCACTGAAAGGAAAAAACGAACAATTCAGAACAGTTGTTTGTAGTAATGCAGTGAGAGAGGAGGAGTCTAAGAATGACACTGGAGGTCTTCACCTAAGTTGTTTCTGCACTTTCTGTCAATTCAACAGTAAAATGTGTGCAATATTATCCTAAATGTAGTCATATTAAATGTAATTCTAGCAGAATGTAGAAAGTGTGTGGTGTTAGATGCACTGGTTGAGGAGACGTTTTGTTGATGTTTTCCACAAGTTGTGGTGTATAACAAAAACATATATAATTCGTTCAATGGAGACATTTTTTGCAGCCTTTTAGATATATTTGGTTTCAGTTTGGTGTGTTGGAGCTAAAAGCTGCTAAGAGCAGTGGCACTTAACACTTTCATTGTTTCTGAGGACACAGAACTACAATCATTTGCTGCTGAAATTCTAAAATGTTTCCTGTTGTCGATCTTCCTCCTAGTAATATTGGAGGGGAGAGCATCACAAAGAGGGCTTTAGATTTCTGGAAAGCAGGACGAGATCGAGAAAAGATCGAGCTGAAAGACCTGAAAATATTGCTCGCTCTAGCAGTGTTCAGCAAAAACAGTGAGTGTAATAAATGAATGCTTCTTTGTTTTGGTGTCATTATCAGCGGTGTAACGCTACACACAAGTCTCAGTTCGGTCTATACCCTGGTTTAGGAGTCACGCTTTGGTACAGCGGACAAAAAACCCAAACTAATAAAGCCTCGGACATACAGTACTTGCGTCCGTAGACTTCTGTGGTCACACATGTGCATGCGGTTCCATTCATACTACAATCGAGGAGCTGCATCGGTCTGGCGTTCCACACGTGCACAGTTCCCGTTAAACACAATTTGGCTGTTTTTATACGCCGGATCTCCTCCCACAACCTCTCTGCTACTGCAGCACACTGTACACAAACTGTTAGAACCCTACTCATTATTATTCATAAACTAGATTAGATGAAAAACATGAATTATTGTATCACTGTAAGTATCTGTTCATCTCGTCCTATAGGTGGCTTGTCGCATTCGAGTTTGATTGACAATAACCTGGTGGACTTTTTCATCCCGTTTCTGCCCCTGGAGTACCGACACGTCGTCCAGTGTGTCATGGCCGAGATGAAAGCCAGAGGACTTCGGCCAGACCACAGTGTGGCAGACCGGCTGGCGAAAGATTTTGTCTATTTTCCCGAATCTGAGAGAGTTTTCTCTTCAAAAGGCTGCAAGACGATACAAAGAAAGTTGGACTACTACCTTTAATGTCAGCATCTGATGGACGCTGTGTTCGATCACTATGTGCACTTTAAAACAAGAAAAGAAAAGAAAAACCTCTCAGCCAAATGACTAAAGAGAGGAAGTGAAGGGTGGAGGGGTGTAGATAAAGCACATTTAAAACATTTTTTTTATCTACAAACAATTTCCCGACCCCCCTGCAGTACCTATTGGATCTATAAATGGATAAATTGTTACATTAACTTTATTCCGGCGCATGCAGTGCTGTGCGTCTGATTCCAAAATGGAGACCGGCCTCTAAGCGTTCGATTGACACCTCATGTGAGCCAATAGGAGCTTCCATGCCTTATCTACGGCCTTCAATAGCCAATGAGTGTCAACTTGATAAGGAAGTGCCAGCCCCTCTTCTTTTGTTTACAGACCGAGCCAATAGCAACCGAGTCTCCCGATGACTGGCGTATCGTGTAGCCAATGAAACGCTGAAGATTTAGACATATCAGTTCAATGGGTTTTATTTTACAAATGTTATTATTTTTTTCAGAATTGTATTTTATTATATTCAAAATACAAAAAAAAACATAAATATATTACAAGAAATGTGTTTTTACTTCACTTACTTTGTGTCATTACTACTGACAGGGAATATGGGTACATAATAGTTATTTATGAGCAATACAAATATTTTATTAATAAATATTATAATATCTCCAAATTGCACAGTTTGGTGTTACTCTTAGAAAAACCTGAATAATATGTTGTGTTTTTTGTTTTGTGTCTTGATAACACTTGGTGCTATGTTTCTATTGTGTTTTCCAGCTCTTACCTACCAGCTATAACCATCTTCAGGCATCTTTTTCAACAAAGACATTCAGAGTTTATTTTCTTCAAATTCAGTATATTCAGACCACTATTACTCAGTGCCAGAAGCACTGGAGTTATTCTGACTGTTTTGCAAGAACAATAAGAGAGTTATGCATATGGTGCAAATGGTTGAAGAGCAGCTTTTAATTTACTTTGGGTATGTATGTAGGTATTTTCACACTGTAAGTGATTAATTTCACAATTTATTTTTATTTTAGATCTACAGGGTTATTTTACACATGAGTTCATCAACAGTCAGAGTTGGCCTTGTACACTATTAAAATACAGCAGTGCAGAATGCAGAAAGCTCTGTATATATATATATATATATATATATATATATATATATATATATATATATATATATATATATATGTTCTGGTGGTTTCTCAATCTGACAGTTTGCTGTCCAAAGCACAACAAAGAAATGTTGATGAAATGTTTTCTATACATTTGCTCACAAAGGGTGAAGGAGCTGTAAGTGCACTGGGATGTTAGTGTGGATGGAAACACATCAGACAAACAAATAAAATAAAATATAAAATATTTGATGTCTCTGTCTCTCACATTTTAATGCATTCTTATAAGATATATAATTCTATATATATAATTCTATATATACATATAAAAATATATATCTTTTATATATAATTATATATATCTTTTATATATATATATATATATATATATATATATATATATATATATATATATCATTTATATATATTTTTATATATATATATAGAATTATATATTTTATATGTATGCATATGATCACATGACTGTAATAAAATGTACTTTAACAATGAGGATTAAGATTTTCAAGAAAGACGAATGAGATTTGATTTTGGGCCCTCATAGAAACCTCCTTTTGAAGTGTGCCACTGCCCTCTACTGGCAGGTGTTATGTGGATCATATATTTAAAAAACAACAACTTGTTTTTAACAGAAGGGAAAAGATAGTTAAAGTTTTAGGTAGTGTTGCCACTGCTTTCCTTGTGTGACATCTCCTGCATATGATATTTGCACCGTTCATACAGGCAGGTTGGCACTGAGTATACGTGGTTTTTCAAGCCTGTGGGTGTTGAAGACATGGTGGGCATTTATAAACCGCCCCTTCCTCCCACTCATCATTCCCATGTTGGAATATGACATGACTCAAGACAGGGCCTCAACATCAGCTTTATAGGCTCGCATTACGGCCCCTATTGGGTCAGTTTTTAAATTGTGCCGTATTAGTGCATATTTTCATTTACATAAACAAAGTTACAATCAATCATACTTACAAATACCACACAGTGAACTGGCGCTTCTGGGGCCCCTGGGGGTCTGGGGCCTCGTTGCAGGTAATCAAGCTGTTCATTCAAAGATCATACAAACAAAACTTCCCAGTATTCTTGGCACCTGCTTTAACATCAAGTTAATTCAGCTCGTTTGGCAACTTTTGTATTTATAGGAACACGCTCACGAAAGGTTGTCCGACCGGTTTACCTTGCTGGAAATTACCGGCATAAACCCGCTTAATCCGTCTGTTTTTGGCAATCTGTCTGTGAACTATTTATCTGTATCAAAGTTTTCACTAGTTGGACGAGTCATATGAAAGTTGTGATTCACGACGGATATCTTTTTAACGCAAACAACAAACATCTGTAATTATTTACTTTCATGTAAAGTTCAGAGCCCACATCAACAGTACAATATGTACGTATGTATTATTTTTGTTTGTACATTCAGATATAGAGTAAATGTAATGTTTGATATGGACAGTCAGCTCTAAAGAGTTTGGCTTTTTGCCTAAGAATTTTGATTTGTGAATATAACATTTTGTCAAAAATAAAAAGCTGATTAATCATGTAACTGCTAACAGTGATTCCTGTCCAGACAATATGTTTCCAAAGTAATATAAAGTGAGGGTAGATATGATCAGCAATAAATCCTGACAATTAACTCCAGTTGTTTTGTGTATGGACAAGACCAAACTAAATGTAAGTGTTTCTGTGAGGCTACAGCTTACATCAGTGTGTTTCTTGAGTTTCTGCACTGATTGATAGTTGGATAAAACCTGTGGTAGTAGTGTAATAAAGGATATCTTTGTGACTGTTTGTAAAAAAATAAATACAATAAAATGTATGCCACAATACCCAAACCTGGAACAATATGACACATTTGCCCCAAATTATTATTTTTGTTGAAAAAAGTGTACAACTTCCTGAAATTCAAAGCTGAAGTTGCAAGTTGCCTTAGCAACGAGAGGAAAGTGTTGAAGAAGAGGGGAGACCATCACAGGATGTTGAGACCTGGATGAGAAGAAGGGCAGAGCCCTGCCTCTGTGTCAGGTCAACTGTCGCATCTTATGTTAGCTAAACAAGAACCTATCCCAAACATTTCTGATGTTGTGATGAACAGAGCTCGTGGTGTTTATGACGTTTAAGGAAGTTCCCCAGTGTAAAGAAGCTAACGTTAGTTTCCTAGTCTAGCCTGCTGGTGTAGCGTCTTGTACCGTGCTATTGTGGTTGTTATAACTCACAACAACGACGGACGTCAGGAATTAAGTGGATTCGACAATGAAAGCGACACATTTATATTTGTTGTTGCAAGTTTTTCTGTCAGCCAGTGTTCTGGTTCACACGTTCGCTCCGTTAAATCTGGCTGTAGGGGTCGGTGCTCTTCTGTGTCGGAGGATCAACAGATATTTACATGAAAGTTGCCATCCTACATGGACGGCTCTCGATGCAACAGGTGAGCATGCGGATTTGAGTTTCTTTTAACGCTACTATCTAAAGCAGGGGTTCTCAACAGGGTCGGTAACGCCCCCCAGGGGCGTTCAGAGAACGTCGGGGGGCGCTGGAAGCAATATTTTAGAAAGGGCGGCGTTCATGTGTTTTGGGGGGGGGGCGTTTGTGTGTACGGCCCACGAGGTAATTCATAAACACACACAAAATATCTACTCTAAAAAAAAAATCCAAATCTAGTCAGCAATAGAATAAACAGGTGACTGACCAAAGTCAGGATCCTTGAACACAACACAAGCGGAACGTGTCATCACGTGGTCACGTCAGGTAAAAGACTTCAATATTAAAGAAGACTGTCATTGACATCAGAGAACGCACAAAAAGAGAAAGGTGGATGCGGAATGTTCCAGGAGAATTTATTTGTGGAAGTTAAAGGTGTGTCTAGTTTGTACGGACGTACTTGTGTTGATGAAAGAGGTTCACGAGTGTCATTACAGCATGAAACATGCCAAACTGGATGAGCTGAAAGTGCGTTTGGATAAAGTTAACGCTCTTCGGTGGAGTTTGGCCCAACAAGCAGCTCTCTCCAGAGCGTAACATAAAAACATGGAAAGATAAAGCAGAAAGATGAATGAATGAAGAATTCATGCAAACATTTTTTGCACAGCATGAAAGAAAGGTGAAATGAATGGGCTGTGTCTTAACATCTTTAGCAGAGGTTATCCATCCATCCATCGTCCACCGCTTATCCGGGATCGGGTCGCGGGGGCAGCAGCTCCAGTAAGGAACCCCAATCTTCCCTTCTCCGGGCCACATCCTCCAGCTCCGACTGGGGGATCCTGAGGCGTTCCCAGGCCAGTGAGGAGATATAATCTCTCCACCGAGTCCTGGGTCTTCCCCGGGGTCTCCTCCCAGCTGGACGTGCCTGGAACACCTCCCTAGGGAGGCGCCCAGGTGGCATCCTTACTAGATGCCCGAACCACCTCAACTGGCTCCTTTCAACGTAAAGGAGCAGCGGCTCTACTCCGAGTCTCTCACGGATGGCTGAGCTTCTCACCCTATATCTAAGGGAGACGCCAGCCACCCGTCTGAGAAAACCCATTTCGGCCGCTTGTACCCGTGATCTTGTTCTTTCGGTCATGACCCAGCCTTCATGACCATAGGTGAGGGTAGGAACGAAGATCGACCGGTAGATTGAGAGCTTTGCCTTCTGGCTCAGCTCTCTTTTCGTCACAACGGTGCGGTAAAGTGACTGTAATACCGCCCCCGCTGCTCCGATTCTCCGGCCAATCTCTCGCTCCATTGTCCCCTCACTCGCGAACAAGACCCCGAGGTACTTGAACTCCTTCACTTGGAGTAATGGCTCATTCCCTACCCGGAGTAGGCAATCCACCGGTTTCCTGCTGAGAGCCATGGCCTCAGATTTGGAGGTGCTGATCCTCATCCCAACCGCTTCACACTCGGCTGCGAACCGATCCAGTGACTGTTGAAGGTCACAGACCGATGATGCCATAAGGACCACATCATCTGCAAAGAGCAGCGATGAGATCCTCAGGTCACCGAACTGCAACCCCTCTCCTCCACGACTACGCCTCGATATCCTATCCATGAAAATCACGAACAGGATTGGTGATAAAGCGCAGCCCTGGCGGAGGCCAACATTCACGGGAAACGAGTCCGACTTACTGCCGAGTATCCGGACACAACTCTCGCTTTGGGCGTACAGGGATTGGATGGCCCTCAAAAGTGACCCCCTCACCCCATACTCCCGCAGCACCTCCCACAGTATCACCCGGGGGACCCGGTCATACGCCTTCTCCAGATCCACAAAACACATGTAGACCGGATGGGCGTACTCCCCCTCCAGGATCCTTGCGAGAGTAAAGAGTTGGTCCGTTGTTCCACGACCAGGACGGAATCCGCATTGTTCCTCTTCAATCAGAGGTTCGACTACCGGTCGAACCCTCCTTTCCAGTACCAGGCTGAGAAGTGTGATACCCCTGTAGTTGGCACACACTCTCTGGTCCCCCTTTTTAAATAGGGGAACCACCACCCCGGTCTGCCAACCCCTAGGCACTATCCCAGACTTCCACGCAATGTTGACGAGGCGTGTCAACCAAGACAGCCCCTCAACACCCAAAGCCTTCAGCATTTCTGGACGGATCTCATCAACCCCTGCGGCTTTGCCACTGTGGAGTTGTTTGACTACCTCAGTGACTTCCATCAGGGAAATTGACGATGATCCCCCATCAGCTTCCAGCTCTGCCTCAACCATAGAGGATTCAGGAGTTCCTCAAAGTGCTCCTTCCACCGGCCGATAACCTTCTCAGTTGAAGTCAGCAGGGTCCCACCTTTGCTGTACAGCTTGGATGGTTCCTCGCTTCTCCCTCCTGAGGTGCCGGATGGTTTTCCAGAAGCACCTTGGTGCCGACCGAAAGTCCTTCTCCATAGCTTCTCCGAACTTCTCCCACACCCGCTGCTTTGCCTCTGACACGGCAGAAGCTGCCGCCCTTCTAGTCCTTCGATACCCTGCAACTGTTTCCGGAGTCCTCCCGGATAACATAACCCGGAAGGACTCCTTCTTCAGTCGGACGGCTTCCCTGACCACCGGGGTCCACCACGGTGTTCGAGGGTTACCGCCCCTTGAGGCACCTAAGACCTTGAGACCACAGCTCATCACCGCAGCTTCAGCAATAGAGGTTTTGAACATCGCCCACTCGGGTTCAATGCCCCCAACCTCCACAGGGATGGCTGAAAAGCTCCGCCGGAGGTGTGAGTTAAAGATCCCCAGGACAGGGGCTTCCTCCAGACGTTCCCAGTTCACCCGCACTACCCGTTTAGGTTTACCAGGTCTGTCCAGAGTCTTCCCCCACCCCTTGATCCAACTCACCACCAGATGGTGATCAGTCGACAGCTCCGCCCCTCTCTTCACCCGAGTGTCCAAAACATGCGGCCTCAGATCAGATGATACGATTACGAAATCGATCATTGACCTCTGGCCTAGGGTGCTCTGGTACCACGTGCACTTATGAGCATCCTTATGTTCGAACCTGGTGTTTGTTATGGCCATTCCATGGCTAGCACAGAAGTCCAACAACAAACGACCGTTCGGGTTTAGATCAGGGAGGCCCTTCCTCCCAATCACGCCTCTCCAGGTGTCTCCATCGTTTCCCACGTGTGCGTTGAAGTCTCCCAGCAAGACTACGGAGTCCCCTACTGGAGCCCCCTGCAGGGTTCCATTCAGGGTCTCCAAGAAGGCCGAATACTCAGAACTGCGGTTTGGGGCATAGGCACAAACAACAGTCAGAGTTTTCCCCCCCATAACCCGAAGGCGTAGGGAGGCGACCCTCTCGTCCACCGGGATAAACTCCAACGTAGCGGCGCTCAGCCGGGGGCTAGTGAGTATCCCCACCCTGGCCCGACGCCTCACACCTTGGGCAACTCCGGAGAAGAATAGAGTCCAACCCCTATCCAGGAGTACGGTTCCAGAGCCAAGACTGTGCGTGGAGGTAAGCCCCACCAGATCCAACTGGTAGCGATCCACCTCCCGCACTAGTTCCGGCTCCTTCCCCCACAGAGAGGTGACGTTCCACGTCCCCAGAGCCAGCCTCTGCTGCCCGGGTCTGGTCCGTCGAGGTCCCTGACCATCACTGCCACCCATGTGACAGCGCACCCGACCCCAGCGGTTTTTCCCATGAGTGGTGGGCCCACAGGATGGATGGATGGGAGGCACCACGTAGCTTCTTCGGGCTGTGTCCGACCGGGCTCCGTGGCAAACCCGGCCACCAGGCGCTCGCTGTCGGGCCCTCCCTCTGGGCCTGGCTCCAGACGGGGGCCCTGGGCTTCCTCTGGGCAGGGTCTCTCCTTTCCTTTCCCTTTCTTTCATGAAGTCGTTTTTGAACCATTCTTAGTCTGGCCCCTCACCTGAGACCAATTTGCCTTGGGAGACCCTACCAGGAGCACTAGGTTCCAGACAACACAGCTCTCAGGTTCATAGGGACACACAAACCTCTCCACCACGATAAGGTGATGGTTCCCAGAGAGGTTATTAGGTTAGCAGAGGTTATGAGTTCAATAATTAGTACAGCCCTCGAAGGATTTTATTTGATGGGGGGGGGGGGGTAAGGGACCTGGATAATGGATAGGGGGGCGCTGGTCCAAAAAAGGTTGAGAACCACTAATCTAAAGAGACGCACATCTGTAACTTTAATTATTTACATTGACGTGTCGTCGACAATGAAAGTGCCATGACTTGAGTTATTCATCCTCAAAACTTAAACCTAAATGCGAGAGTAAAATGTTCCGAAATCTCCTTTTTAACAATGAACAACGTTTGTCTGATACTGGTACACGTCAGGATTTCATTCAGATATAGGGTTTTATTACTGAGGTGTGCCACCTGATCTGACACGAAGGCCACCTCAGCGCTGGACATTTACTGGTGTAATAAGTAAGTAGCAATACCAGAGTGTAGAAAAACTCTCTTACAAGTAAAAGTCCTGCATTCAACTTCTTGCAATTTTGTAGTAATCCTGTTGACACTCTGCTGTGCACTCTCTAGGTCTCCAGGTTGACCTGGAAAATAAACTGTTTGGACAGCACATTGCGTCGCGCATCATCCTGCAAGCTGTGAACGAATTCATGACCAACGACAACCCGAAGAAGCCCCTGGTGCTCTCTCTGCACGGATTGTCCGGCACAGGGAAGAACTTTGTCAGTCAGCTGATTGCTGATAACATTTACAAAAAGGGAATGGACAGCAGCTTTGTTCATATTTTCAATTCTATAATTCACTTCCCACATTCCAGTCTTTTTGACACCTACAAGGTACGATGACAAATCCAGTTCAGACAGAATCCAGTTACTCTCAAAGGAAACGCAGTGAAATTCTTATGTCTGGTCATATAAATATGCTTGTGTTTCTCCTCAGTCTCAGCTACAGCAGTGGATCAAAGGCAATATCAGTAACTGTGCACAGTCCATGTTCATCTTTGATGAGATAGACAAGATGCATCCCGGCTTGATTGACAGCATAAAGCCGTATCTGGACTACAACAACAAGCTGGATGGAGTTTCTTATCGGAAAGCCATCTTCATCTTCCTCAGGTGAAAAGCTGAAAGCATTCCCTAATTCTGACCCGTCAAAGAGTTTCATTCATAGAAACGTATCAATCCAGTTAACAAAGCGTATCACATGTCTGTTTATAGATACACGTTAATAGCAAGCACTGAAAGGAAAAAACAAACAATTCAGAACAGTTGTTTGTAGTAATGCAGTGAGAGAGGAGGAGTCTAAGAATGACACTGGAGGTCTTCACCTAAGTTGTTTCTGCACTTTCTGTCAATTCAACAGTAAAATGTGTGCAATATTATCCTAAATGTAGTCATCCATCCATCGTCTACCGCTTATCCGGGGTCGGGTTGCGGGGGCAGCAGCTCCAGTAAGGAACCCCAATCTTCCCTTCTCCGGGCCACATCCTCCAGCACCGACTGGGGGATCCCGAGGCGTTCCCAGTGAGGAAATATAATCGCTCCATCGAGTCCTGGGTCTTCCCCGGGGTCTCCTCCCAGCTGGACGTGCCTGGAACACCTCCCTAGGGAGGCGCCCAGGTGGCATCCTTACTAGATGCCCGAACCACCTCAACTGGCTCCTTTCAACGTAAAGGAGCAGTGACTCTACTCCGAGTCTCTCACGGATGGCTGAGCTTCTCACCCTATCTCTAAGGGAGACGCCAGCCACCCGTCTGAGAAAACCCATTTCGGCCGCTTGTACCCGTAATCTCGTTCTTTCGGTCATGACCCAGCCTTCATGACCATAGGTGAGGGTAGGAACGAAGATTGACCGGTATATTGAGAGCTTTGCCTTCTGGCTCAGCTCTCTTTTCGTCACAACGGTGCGGTAAAGACTGTGATTCTCCCACCAATCTCTCGCTCCATCGTCTCCTCACTCGCGAACAAGACCCCGAGGTACTTCAACTCCTTCACTTGGGGTAATGGCCTACCCAGAGTAGGCAATCCACTGAGTAGGCAATCCACTGGTTTCCTGCTGAGAGCCATGGCCTCAGATTTTGAGGTGCTGATCCTCATCCCAACCGCTTCACACTCGGCTGCGAACCGATCCAGTGACTGTTGAAGATCACAGATCGATGATGCCATCAGGACCACATCTTCTGCAAAGAGCAGCGATGAGATCCTCAGGTCACCGAACTGCAACCCCTCTCCTCCACGACTAGGCCTCGATATCCTATCCATGAAAATCACAAACAGGATTGGTGATAAAGCGCAGCCCTGGCGGAGGCCAACATTCACTGGGAACGAGTCCGATTTACTGCCGAGTATCCGGACACAACTCTCGCTTTGGGCGTACAGGGATTGGATGACCCTCAGAAGTGACCCCCTCACCCCATACTCCCGCAGCACCTCCCACAGTATCACCCGGGGGACCCGGTCATACGCCTTCTCCAGATCCACAAAACACATGTAGACCGGATGGGCGTACTCCCAGGCCCCCTCCAGGATCCTTGTGAGAATGAAGAGATGGTCCGTTGTTCCACGACCAGGACGGAATCCGCATTGTTCCTCTTCAATCAGAGGTTCGACTACCGGCCGAACCCTCCTTTCCAGTACCTTGGAGTAGACTTTACCAGGGAGGCTGAGAAGTGTGATACCCCTGTAGTTGGCATTTTTTGCAGCCTTTTAGATATATTTGGTTTCAGTTTGGTGTGTTGGAGCTAAAAGCTGCTAAGAGCAGTGGCACTTAACACTTTCATTGTTTCTGAGGACACAGAACTACAATCATTTGCTGCTGAAATTCTAAAATGTTTCCTGTTGTCGATCTTCCTCCTAGTAATGCTGGAGGGGAGATCATCGCACAGAAGGCTTTAGACTTCTGGAAAGCAGGACGAGATCGTGAAGAGATCGAGCTGAAAGACCTGGAAAAATTGATCTCTCTAGCAGTGTTCAACAAGAACGGTGAGTGTAATAAATGAATGCTTCTTTGTTTTGGTGTCATTATCAGCGGTGTAACGCTACACACAAGTCACAGTTCGGTCTATACCCTGGTTTAGGAGTGGTTTAAATGTGGGCTACGCCGGATCTCTTCCCACAACCTCTCTGCTACTGCAGCACACTGTACATAAACTGTTAGAACCCTACTCATTATTATTCACAAACTAGATTAGATGAAAAACATGGATTATTGTATCACTGTAAGTATCTGTTCATCTCGTCCTATAGGTGGCTTGTCGTATACGAGTTTGATTGACAATAACCTGGTGGACGTTTTCGTCCCGTTTCTGCCCCTGGAGTACCGACACGTCGTCCAGTGTGCCAAGGCCGAGATGAAAGCTAGAGGACTTTGGCCAGACCACAGTGTGGCAGACCGGCTGGCGAAAGATTTGATCTATTTTCCCGAATCTGAGAGAGTTTTCTCTTCAAAAGGCTGCAAGACGATAGAAAAGAAGCTGAAATTCTACTTATAATGTCAGCATCTGATGGCCGCTGTGTTCGAGCACTTTAAAACAAGAAAAGAAAAGAAAAACCTAATATATTACAAGAAATGTGCAAATGCATAAATTGTTACATTAACTTTGCTGTGCTGTGCGTCTGATTCCAAAATGGAGACCAGGCCTCTAAGCGTTCGATCAAGTGTCTACTTGATATGGAAGTGCCAGCCCCTCTTCTTTTGTTTACAGATTGAGCCAATAGCAACCAAGTATCCCGTTGTCTGGCGTATCGTGTAGCCAATGAAACGCTGAAGATTTAGACATATCATTTCAATGGGTTTTATTTTACAAATGTTATTTTTTTTTTCATAATTGTATTTTATTATATTCAAAATACAAAAAAAAACATAAATATATTACAAGAAATGTGTTTATACTTCACTTACTTTGTGTCATTACTACTGACAGGGAATATGGGTACATAATAGTTATTTATATAAATATATAAATATTATAATATCTCCAAATTGCACAGTTTGGTGTTACTCTTAGAAAACCTGAATAATATGTTGTGTTTTTTGTTTTGTGTCTTGATAACTTGGTGCTATGTTTCTATTGTGTTTTCCAGCTCTTACCTACCAGCTATAACCATCTTCAGGCATCTTTTTCAACAAAGACATTCAGAGTTTATTTTCTTCAAATTCAGTATATTCAGACCACTATTACTCAGTGCCAGAAGCACTGGATTAATTCTGACTGTCTTGCAAGAACAATAAGAGAGTTATGCATATGGTGCAAATGCAGCTTTTAATTTACTTTGGGTATGCTTGGAGGTATTTTCACACTGTAAGTGATTAATTTCACAATTTATTTTTATTTTAGATCAACGGGGTTATTTTACACGAGTTCATCAACAGTCAGAGTTGGCCTTGTACACTTTTAAAATACAGCAGTGCAGAATGCAGAAAGCTCTGTATATATATATATATATATATATATATGAAATGTTTTCTATACATTTGCTCACAAAGGGTGAAGGAGCTGTAAGTGCACTGGGATGTTGGTGTGGATGGAAACACATCAAACTAATAAAATATAAAATATTTGGTGTCTCTGTCTCTCACATTTTAATGCATTCTTTCTAACTCATAAAACTGCATAGTTCAAAGTCCAGGTGCATCTGAAAGATATTCTCTTGTGCATTTGTTGGATAAATTATAGCAGTTTATAGCTTTGGTCAGTAGAAATGATGATGAGATGACCACATAAGTTGGTTTATCATTAATTTGGCAGTGTGTTATTTAGTCAAGAATCCAAATCTTGTGCTCATCCTGGCCGCTGGTCTGAGGCCTGTTTCATGAATCTGTTTGTGTTTGATCCCGCTGCTTCAGATGCCCGGTGTTATTAGAAGCTACAAACCGACCGTCAGCTGCTTCCTTCCCTTTTCTCCCTCGAACAACAGTGTAGTCGCACAATGACACAGGAAGGAAGAGGAAGAAGCTTGTTAGAAAACACACGTGCTATTTCACTTCCACCGGTGAGCTCTGACTTTCTATGAAAGTAAAAGATTACAGTAAACATTTTTAGAATATTATCACAGCAATGCTGATAAACGCTTGTGGATCCAACTCAATTATATGTTGGGAATGTCTTCAAAGCATAGTCTAGACCGGAGGTGTTATGTTTTCAGGTTTTCCGTACGTCAGTCCCATTCTTGTGAACGCCTTCGGCACAAACATCCACATGCAGAGTTCAAGGTCACTGTGACGTTTCTGGCCTTCAATAAATAATGCAAACACTAATTAGGACAATTTCACACAAATGTCTAACAGGATAAAGCGATGACATTTTGGACGGACATGGATGTGAACTGCCACTTGTCTGGCAGAGGCGTACAACTGCAAGGTGGTAATTCTAGTTTTAATATTTAATCTAAATAGCTAATTATTAGATAATCATTTATTATGAAAGTGATGCAATTACAATCACTTTAAAAACTGGGGGGGAAAAGCTGCTTTCGGGGTCCGTACGGGTGCTGGAAATCCTTGAAAGCACTTGGATTTTAATGTGTTTAAGGATTTCCAGGACCCTAACAGACATACCAGCTATACGTGTTGAGTCAGCCTTTTTTATTTACCACATCTCCAAACCATCAGGATATCAGCAAAGGACTGTGTTACTGTTTTCAGGGGCAAATAGCTTGCTTAACTGTTCTCTTATTATCTGAAGCGTTGTACAAGAAAGCAAAGAAGACAACATAAATGATGACATCAAGTTTATTTACGTCACATTAAACACCCAGATCACCTCCTTTTCTTCTTCTGTTACAAAAACTGTTGTGTTGCCACGTGCAGCATCAGTGATCTTCCCGCCAGCCCCGCGATGTGAAGCCCACAGCTCGTCGCATCTTTGTGTTCTTCGTTGTATCAACACTCCTCGTGTAGATTCAGAGTTACCAGGCAAAGTCTGTATAAAGGCCAAGAGTCTTAGACCAGCAGCACGGCATTAATGCAGCCATCGTTCTCTGGGTTATTTGTCACCTGGGCATATTTACCTGGAAGGTAAAATAAATATTTACTCATAACATATTTTATGACATCACCCTTTTGTAACAACATTAGTGCAGCGTAATCTTTATCTGCAGAATTACGGTCTCTCAACAGAATGAATAGACATGATACAAAAATAAAAGCTGTGCAGCATTAGAACGAGGAATTAGAATTCGAACGTCAGAGTTATGAATGAAGCTTCGAAGCCTAGAAGTATTCGGTACGGCCTTTAATACCATAGATTTACACTGACGAGCACTCACCCCAGATAACTTTTCCTCCTTGTGTGACCAAACCCAGCTCGCTGACATTGACCTCGACGACTGTTCCTTTTGTGATGACTCCCAGAGCGGTGTAGAGGGGCGAGGAGGGGTTCTTCTTCACTCCGAGGATGGGGAGGCAGAACGTGGCCTTCAGCTCTGGATGTGTGACATGAGCCTTCTTAAAACGCAAACCCTAAAGTAGAATAAAGAGAAAGAGATCATTTAAGAGTAAGGAACATCATTCAAAACAGGAATTCAACATTAAGCTTGAGTGCATGTGTCTTACATTCGTAAGACATAAAACTCACCATGGGTCGGATGAAACGCTCATATTTGGGAGGTTTACGGGTGAAGCCCTCTCCGACGAAGCAAACTTTGGTGACCATTCTCTTCCAGGCTTTCTTTTGTCTCTTTCCAGTTTTGATGACTTTAAGAACTTCTGTCTCTCCCTGGGCGCGCACCTTTGGCAGGGGCACCTCCCATTTACCCTACAGAAAACATATTTGGGATTAGAAACCAACTGCGGTATTTCCACACAATTATATCATCACCATTACATTTAACAAATCAAAATATGTTTTGACAACCACCGAAAAAGGGTCTTCATCCGGTACTTACAGCTTTCTCTTTCCTCTTCTGTTTGATCATGTTGGAAAGGACCTTCGCACGGGACTGTCCCTCTCTGTCCAACAGGTAGGCTGGCACTGCTCCCTCTGGGGTCTTATCATCGCTCTTCTGCTTGGTCCTCCTCTGTTCATGCATTTTGAGGCTGCAAAGATACAAGTGAGAATTGTTTAGCTGTTTATTTGTCGTAATTTTCATGTTTTTTTTGTTTTTTTAGACAGCCAGCATTTACAAAGACAAAAACAGTTTCTATACTCACGTCTTCTTCATCTGGATCTTCTCTGAATGTCTCTGTTTGTGGTACAGTATGGCCTTCAACCCAATCAGCTTCCTGGCTTTGTGGGACCGCTCATGGACCTCACGGCTCTCCTTCTTCCTTTTCTTTTCATGGTGGTCCAGGCGGTAGCCATGCCGCTTGCGGTGCAACTCAATGTGCTCGTTCTGGGGCTACACAAGAAAAAACAAACATGCATTTTAATTCAACTTTATTATTAAGTATTATATATGCACAGGTTTGACGCATGTCATATCCTCTCAGATTGTTCAATAATGAAAATAAAAGTGAATTGAAGCCCTGAATCCATCTATTCCTCGTTTATTTGTGAGAAAACCCAAAAGCCAACAACACGTACATAAACTATTCTGGCTAGAGTATCACTTAGAATTGAACAAGTTATTTTAGATTTCATAGTTAAATGCAAATCCAGATTGTATTCCATCATCAATGAAGTCTACACTGGATAAAACATAAGAAATATTCACACGAAAGTTACACTTCAAGGCTTTGACGTAAGAAACACCGTACGGACACCTAAAACTGAGCAGCACACCATATAATTAACAAGCCAACTTTGCCCAAAAGCAAACTTTCATATTCACACACTAGTTATTTCGTCTGCCTTTTTAATCAGTGGAGGGTAAATTATTTTAATATTAACACTATAAACAACACCAGGGCAGAGCAGCACGTCACCATGCCACATGTGAACTAAAGCTAATAGTTAGCACAACATGCTAACTTGTTAAAATGCCTGATAAAAGTCATATAATGCTATTAAAAACAGTTTTATTCTTACCATTTTGTGTCTATGGTGTTAAGTATCAAGTTGAATGCGTCACAGGTGGTAAGAGTCGTAAAGACGCAGGATACTTGGTGTTCTTTGCTTGAGGCTGGGGTCGTTTCGATGTTGTTTTCCCCGGAGCCGACACTTAGAGGAAGTACGTCATCCCGGAAGTAACGGTTTGTCCGTTGTTTTGATATGAACGGCTTCGTCTCAACAACATCGATAAAGATTAAATACTGGATTTATTCAAATATATTTTAATTAAATAATTTTAACGTATTATATTAAACTATTTTACATTGTTTTAAATATTAGTGGAACCATTTATTTTTATATTAAAAAAGATTTAAGAGAGACATTGAGCCAATTGTGTCTTTTTACATATTACTTAAAATATTAATAATGGCTGGTCTTGCTTTGGAGGAATGAGTTGTTTGGTCTCCTGGAAAATAAAAGGCAGAAAAACACTCACAACACATTAATATTTTTATTATAATGGCCAAATTCTATATTTAAAAATGTAAATTCACAGTTAAGAAACCTTGCTTTATTGGCTTAAGAATGAGTTCAAATAATACACTAATTTGACATTCCTTAAAACAAAAAAGCCATTAAAACTGTATCAGCTTGTACTGCGTTAACACTTTATTTTATATATATATATCTTCATCCACCACCCTTTAACGTTAAAGGGTGGTGGATGAAGTTAAACTTTAGCGTTCATTTCTTTTCTACTTCCTTATTTTGTGATTATTTTATACATGGTATGTACTTGTAAAATGTCTTTAGAGAGAGAGAGAGAGAACATTTAAAATGTCTTTATTATAAGAAATAAGGACACAAATATATTGACGGAACCATTCCTGCCCAGAACTGAATGCCTACACGCTTGTTTCTAGGGATGTATTTTGGAGCCGTACCGTATGAAAGCGTGACATTTAACAGCGGTTTATGTTGTTTTGTAGGACATTTTAATGCTTTAGTTGGGAATACATTTCGTATATATCTACGGGTATTGTAGTGTTATGGTTGATCTTTTACAAGCGGGCTGATGTGTCACTGCAATGTCGCTCCCCAATGATTCATCCAAAACTCAGATGACTGAGGAACAAGCTTGGAAGATAAACAGAGATTAAATATGCACGTTAGAGCCTGTCGGACATTAAGAAGGATGATTTGGGTAAGATTGAATTGGCAAAACTAAGTGATGTCAGTGTGAAATGATCTTAATACCATGTTGACTTCATGACTTGTTTTCATTCACAGGGAAGGTATTTATTAACAGCTGGGCTGCAGGGCTGCAGATGTACAGTGAGCTGTCATGTACAAAGACACTTCGGGTTTCTTCCAGGTACGTTGTTTTCATATTTTAATATCATAATCTATGGTGGAAGAAGTATTCAGATCCTTAACTTAAGTAAAAGTACTAATAACACATTGTGAAAATACTGTATTTCAAGTAAAAGTCATGCATTAAAAACGTCACTTAAGTAAATGTGTTTATGTATTATCAGCAACATGTAAGTTAAAGTACTCAACATGCAGTGTTGTACTATTATATATGATAATACATATATTACTGTTGCATTTTGCTGATGTAACATACGTAGCTCTAAAAAAGTCATCAATGATTCAGTGTACTTCATGTTCACCGTCATAGATGATGTCAAATCACTGCGGGCTGTGGTCAACCCTGATGTATCCAAGTAAGTCATTTCATTCTGCAGTCAGGTTTAGAAATGCTCTTCAGATTCAGCCGTGTTCTGGGCTCGTTGTTCACTCGTGCTCTGTATCTGCAGGATCCGAAACATCGGCATTATGGCCCACATTGACGCAGGGAAGACGACAACCACAGAGAGGATGCTGTATTACTCCGGCTACACGAGAGCACTAGGAGGTGATTAGGACGGTAAAAGAAAACATGTGGACTTCATAACCTGATTGTTTGTGTCTCTTTAATAATTTCCGCTACTCCGTTGTTTTCAGATGTGGATGACGGGGATACAGTCACAGATTTTATGGCTCAAGAGAGGGAGCGTGGCATCACCATACAGTCTGCAGCCGTCACGTTTGATTGGAAAACTCATAGAATAAACCTCATAGACACCCCAGGTAGAAACATCTTCCTTATGAGAATAAAACACTCCAATGGAAATGAGAAGGAGCAAATATGACTGTGTGTGTGTGTGTGTGTGTGTGTGTGTGTGTGTGTGTGTGTGTGTGTGTGTGTGTGTGTGTGTGTGTGATTACAGGACATGTTGACTTCACTCTTGAGGTGGAGCGAGCACTTCGTGTTCTTGACGGGGCTGTTGCCGTGTTTGATGCTTCTGCTGGTGTTGAGGTGAAACCACTGGCGCTTTTTTCTATTAAAAAATGACGTTGTTTTATATAATTGGGCGCGCTGCTCTGAACACAGTTGCTTCTGTTGCCAACAGGCTCAGACTCTGACCGTGTGGAGACAAGCACAGAAGCACCACGTTCCCTGTGTTTGTTTCCTCAATAAGATGGATAAACCCGCAGCCAGGTGAGTCACTCAAAAGTCAGAACATATACAAGTGTTTTCTTGCTTTTAAAGGATTTGACTGGAAACTTTATTTAACTTTTTCTTCTCTCAGTTTAAGTTTTTCCCTTGAGAGCATAAGACAGAAGTTGAAAGCCAATCCAGTCCTGCTGCAGGTAAGCTTTTAGAGGAAAACATTACGTATTATCAAAATTTGAATGAATGATGCACTGAAATCGCCTTCAAGTAGCAATTATTGTTAAGAATGCAGGTTAATAAGGCTGATGATTATTAGCAGAGGTGGAAGAAGTCTGACGGAGAGACTTCCTGTTTCATAGATTCCTGTCGGCAGTGGCAAAAGCTTCTCGGGTGTCGTCGACTTGTTAACCAACCAGAAATTGGTGTGGAAGCAGCGAAGTGGAATCAGATCTATGAGGGACGAGGACGACGGTCGAATGTTCGAAAGCAAACCTCTCGACCAGTCGGACGAGCCAGATCTGCTGCAGGAGGTCACTGAGGCCAGGGCGGCTTTAATCGAGCAGGTGCATGTCATAACATTTACAAACCAGGACAAACAATACGCTCAGTTGTACTGCAAGAAAATCTGTGTTTCTAGACCAGAAAACCCCATAAAAATGTATTTCCTATTAAAAATAAATTAACGACACAACTAAACAGTTCTAATGTTTGACATTACAGTATGTTATTGGTCTGCCCACATATTGCAAAGGAGACTTTTGCATCTGTTGCTGATACAGTGCACCGCCGGTAAATAAGTAAAGTTAAAACAGGCAGAAATTGCCATAAATATATATATACCGTATATATATATATATATAAATATATAATCTTCCTAAAATAAATTAATATATATATATATATATATATATAATATATATGTATATAATATGTATATAATATATATATAATATATATAATATATATGTATATAATATATATATATATATATATATATATATATATATATATATATATATATATATATATATATATATATATATATATATATATAATGTATATGTATATGTATATACTATATGGTAAGAATATTGGTTTCTGTGCAAAGAGGTGAAGAAGGAGATTATTTAATTAAATTTAGTCAGCACTCTGTGTTCAAACTAAGATGTGACATTTATTGAAAATATCCTCGAGCCATATTGTAGTTTATTTTTCAAAGTTCACCCTACATTTACAACAATGTTAACACTTTCCACATCTCTGAATCTGAATGTCGCCGGCAGGTTGCTGATCTGGATGATGAGTTTGCTGATTTGCTGCTGACTGATTTTAGTGACAATTTTAATGATGTTTCCTCAATCAAAGTAAGTGTTGTATTGTTCCACAGCATATAAAGTGACAGCGTTGCTAGTGAATACAGAGTAAACCGTGCTCACGTGTCCCCAGCTACAGGAGGCGGTGCGGCGGGTCACTCTGGCCCGTAAAGGCGTCCCAGTACTATGTGGGAGCTCCTTGAGAAACAAAGGAGTTCAGCCTCTTTTAGACGCCATCACTGCCTACCTGCCTGCCCCCAATGAACGGCACCACGACCTGGTGTGAGTGAACATTTGAACTTACTCACACCTGAACTGTTGTGACACCGAGTTAAAGGATGAATCCAGCATCACTGGAGTCCACGTGTTTCAATCCAATACGAATTATTCTTTGCCTTTTTCTTTGTTTTACAACTAAGTATTGAAACTTAGAGAGTGATACTCTTAACTGCTTTGTTTTAATGCTCATCTAAACTGACTTAATGCGTCTGAATGAGCCTGAAAAGTTATGTTCTTTCTATCTTCTATCTATTGTGATAGGATACGATAAAAGGAAAAAGATTTTCTTTTATTGAACTTTTTCTTTGTACACTTCTTAATTGTTGTCAGAACATAAGCTCTGTTCCTCGTCCTGCAGGCGCTGGTACAACGACGACTTATGTGCTCTGGCCTTCAAGGTTCTCCACGACAAGCAGCGCGGTCCTCTGGTGTTTCTGCGGATTTACTCTGGGACTCTGAAACCACAGACGGCGGTCCACAACATCAACAGGAACAGCACGTGCGTTCCGTAGTTTACATTACAAGACGTTACCGAGTTCTTTATTTGTGCATATTGTAAAATATACAATAACATTCATAGGTGGGATGAAAAAACACATTGCCAACAATTTACAGACAATGATTACAGTAACAGATATTTGCAGTTCTTTCACACATTATACATTATATTATATATATTAGATGTCAAAGTGTTTTGCTCCATGTTTGCAGTGAGAGGATTAGCAGGCTGATGGTGCCGTTTGCTGATCAGCATGTAGAAATCCCCTCGATGACGGCGGGAAACATCGCTCTGACTGTAGGACTGAAGCAGGTAGAAATATTTACCACGTTATAATCTTTATTTGCCATTTTGAATATTTTAAATGTTATTTCATGTTTTCCACTTTAGACGGTCACAGGGGACACCATCGTTTCATCGAAGGCTTCAGCAGCAGCCGCCGCCCGCCGAGCCCAAAGTGACGGCGGGGCTGGAAAGAAGCGCAGGGAACATGCTGACGTGGTCCTTTCAGGGGTGGAGGTCCCTGAACCCGTCTTCTTCTGCACCATAGAGCCGCCCACCATGGCCAAACAGGCCGGTACGAGAACGTGGTTACAAGTTCAAGATTGTTTGTAAGCAGTAAAAGAACTTAAGTGTAACTAACTACCAATTTACTCTCATTTGTTGTATTCTTTCCCCCCTGACAGATCTGGAGACTGCACTGACTAACCTCCAGAGAGAAGACCCGAGCCTTCAAGTCAGGGTCGATGCAGACTCCGGTCAGGTAACGCCATCGTTGGATTAACCAGGAGTTTGTTTAGTCGGAGCATCTGACACAATGAGTCAACCGATTGTCTCCGTCCTCAGACCATTTTGTGTGGGATGGGAGAGCTGCACATCGAGATCGTCCATGATCGGATCAGAAGAGAGTACGGCATCGAGACTTACCTCGGGCCGCTGCAGGTGGCTTACAGGGAGTCCATTCTCCACGAGGTCTCTACGACAGGTACTGCACGACAGACACACACACACACACACACACACACACACACACACACACACACACACACACACACACACACACACACCTCTGTAATAATAGGGTGATAGTTAAACGTTAAATAGACTCACGCTTTTACTCAAACTACAGAATAAAATGGGGAAGCCTGTTCTAAACATTGAATCTATACTTAATTAAGCTAATGAAGTGTAATTAGCTAAAGTTATTAACACTACAAACAATAACACAGATATCAGCTAGGGCCTGGTGTAAACTCGTTACATACAGTAGGTCTCGACCGATGATGGCTTTATGCTTGAAACAATAAATACAGTAATCAAGTAGCACGGCTTACCTTCGCTCTCTCCCTTCTGGAGAATGCATTGCGTCGTCTCTGGTGGAGGACTCTGCACCGGCGGACGTGTTTGAGTCGGCGTGCTGGCTTGTGCTGGCTGGGGTCTCGGCAGTATTGTAGGCACAGCTTCTGCGTTCAGTCTTAAATTCTTTTTGAATCTCATTTCCTTGGCGAGCAGTTTGTTGGAAACACGATCTCTCAAAGTGCTGCCCACAAATCATCGGTTTCATCGACGCACTGCGGCTGTAACGCAGACGAACACTGGGGGCGGCTGTAACGCAGACGAACACTGGGGGCGGCTGTAACGCAGACGAACACTGGGGGCGGCTGTGTTCTACTTGTGACGTCATCGCCCGAACATTGCCGAAGTGGATGCTCTCGGCGCAGCGACCGATTGTTGTTAGCGGAAGTCATTTTTATGCTGTTATGATGGTGATTTATTCCGAATACATCAATAATAAACATATACGGCACATTCCACAATAGATATGAAACCTCTATCACATACCTTTTTACGAATGTCCCTGCTCATCTCAGAAACGCTGGACCGTACTGTTGGGGAGAGACGACATGTTGTGACGGTGGCGCTGACCGTCGCACCGCTGGACACCCTCACTCCGGGGAGTTCATGTGAATTAGAGTTCACAGAGGAACTGGGGGGGCAGCTGTCAGCAGCAGTGAAGGAGGCAGTGGAGAACGGAGCACACAGCTCATTTCTTCAAGGTATCGTTCAACAAAGCTCATTTCTCCTCTTGCAAACGTACCTTCTTATATGAACTAAAACATCAACGTCTGCTTCCACCTTCAGGTCCACTGTTGGGTTATCCTCTACAGGGGGTGTCTACACTGATCCAGAGGGTCAACATGGAACCAGGAACTTCTCCTGCCATGGTGTCTGCCTGTGTGTCCCGCTGCATGCACAAGGTATCTAAATACATTTACTCAAGAGCTGCAGTCAAGGTGCTTTTTTTACTCCACTACAATCATCTGACGGCTTTAATGAGAACGCATCGTCACAAAGCTGAAATCTGTTTTTCCGAGCTCACGAAGAGTTGACTCTTTAGAGATACGCTGTTCTCACAGGACAGCAACACATGAGGATCTTATAGGATATGATGCATTGCTGTTAAAAGTAGCACAACGTTAAACATCTACAGCAGTAAAATGGCACACGCACATTCATATTAATCCATATATAAACAGTAAACACTAAAGTAAAAGGAACTAAGTACTTCTTCCAGCACTGATTATGGGTTCTTATGTCAGAGCTTTAACTTTAGGATTATCAAACCATAAGTTCTGGTTCTGAACTCAGGCCCTGAGGCTCGCAGGAGGTCAGGTTTTGGAGCCAGTGATGTCTCTGGAGGTGACCGTTGGGGAGGACCGCCTCAGCTCTGTGCTCGGGGATTTAGCCCAAAGACGAGGAACCGTGCAAGACATCCAGAGTCGTCACGATGACAAGGTGCTGGTCGCCACTGTGCCCCTGGCTGAGATGATGGTGAGAGGACACGCAAACTTTCCGTCTGTAGTTTTTAAGCTTCCCGGGGAAGATCTCTGTTCCACCCAAACACATTGTCTATCGTTGTGTATTAATAACTCCCCTACTTCAATACTTTTAGCAGAAATGTTGTATGTAAAGCAGAAAAGGGAAACAGCAGCACAGTGCAAGGTCTGCATCTGTGAAAATGTCATCATTTAGCACGTTAGTGTTGTGGGATCTTTGACTTTGAGCAGCAGTAGTAACCTTATAAATTCAATTAACCTCAATGCACACTTCCTGGTTTGTTCTGTATGTCTGCTTATGGTGTTCCTGTTGATCTGCTTTACATACTAAATAATGGCAAACTTTCCGAGACGATTGTGTGACACTTGTGTCCTGAAGTGTTGCAATGTGAGCGCGTCGCTCATTATAAAATCATATTCCTGTTCACTAAACGTATTTGTAATATTGATATGCTAATCACGTAAAGATGTTCCATGTAGTTACTCCCTCGGCCCGACTGTACTTATCATTTTCCTTTTTTTAAAAAGGGTTATTCCACCATCCTGCGGACGGTGACATCCGGCAACGCCACCTTCACGCTGGAGCTGGACACCTATGTGGCCATGAACCCCCAGGACCAGAACTCCCTCCTGAAAAAAATGTCTGGTCTGCTGTGAAACTGTTCAACAATGTGAAACTGTTCAGCGATGGACCACTAGTCTTCTGAATCTGCGGCGCGGTCACAGGACTTACAGTAAACCCTCTGCAGGAAACTGTATCATGTTCTGAGCCGGATGCAAAACATTATATATCCTTGTTTTGTGAACCATATGAAATACAAGACTCACATCAAATGTCAACATTTTATTCACAATTAATTATTATACAGTCATAGAAAAACAAAGTCACCATCTTTATGACATTAGATGATGCTCAAGTGTTCTGTAGCAGATTTAAAAAGCATGATGTGTCAGAGCATCAGCTCAGTGATTCTCTAAGAAGGCAGAATGATTCTCTCAAGCGTGGACTTGATTGTTTTTGGACTCTCTTCCCTTTTCTGTCCTCACGGCCTCTCAGTCCGTTTCAAACACCTCGGTACTCTCGGCGACAGTAGCTGGAAAACAGCGGCTCCGCTGGGATCCCACGCCTTAGTGAGGAGAAGAAGAGTGAGGAGAAGAAGAAGAGTTTAGAGGGTTATTATGTTTTATAATAGTTAGCAGCCTTTAGCAGGAGAAAGCATCTGGAGACGAGTACTAATGGAATCAGATGGGTCTCAATTTTAATGGATCACACACACACACACACACACACACACCAATGTTCTAAGTTTGTTGGTCAAATACTGGTTGTACAAGTACACATAGTGAAATCACTGATGTTGCATTGATACAGCGGTCCAAGGAGACTAAGCCATCTTAGAAACACTGAACAGTAACTGTAAGAGTGATGGGACCTGATTCATTCTGTCCGCGGGACACCTTTAAGTTCGAGCCCTGCGTTTATATTGAGACCCATCTGATAGACACAGATGCAGTTAGTATAAACACTTAAGATACTTACTCCACCATGCGGCAGCGGTGCACAGACAGTCTGTTGAAGGCATCGTTGATGTCCGTCACGTCCATGGCGCTCCACAGCCGCTCGGCCACGGCGCTGGCACGAGGCCTGGGGAGGGACGCAAGTAAATAAATCAGTCTGCAGTCACGTAAAGCCAAACACATGTTTTTACTGATGAGAGTCTAAGACTGAATAACTCACCAGAGTCTGGGTGTCAGGTTGGTGGCGTCCACATACTCCCCCCACAGACAGGCTTCTCCACCAATCACAAGCTTCTTTTGTTCCTCAGTTCCTAAATGAAGATGGAATATTTAATGAGATGAGCAAACCAAAGGAAAGTCCAGGGAACATACTCCACTGATAGTGATACAAATAAATATTTAATATAACATCAATTATTAGGAGATTTTCACAATAGCAAAATATTAAAGGGGACATTATGAACTCACTTTTTCAGTGCTTTTTTAAAACATACATTTAGGAATCTGGAGCTCCAACTAACTTATAAACCTTGAAATAAGATTTTTTTTAACATTAAAGCATGTAAACATACAAAATATATGGGCGTGAAGATAAGCAGAACATGTCCCCTTTAAGACATTTGACCTCTGTTCATTCAACAGGCTTACACATATTTGCACAGGAGTGACAGACGACATGACATTTTAGAGTCACAGCTAATAAAGTCTGAGTTAAACTACAGAACAATACAACTTCACAAGAGTCCTGAATACTGAAACAAGCTAATGTTGCACAAACAGCTAATTACTGGTCAGAATTGGCAGGGAACTAAAGTCTTGCTAAATAAATCAATCATGCAGACACGAACCCTTGAAATCCTGCGGGTCGGCCTCGTAATGGCCCTGCCAGTCTTGGCCGTAGGAGATACGGTTCAGGTACCAGGGAGTGGACAGCAGGGTCTGGTACCCTGATGACGTAACATTTGCCATCTCACTTTGGTATTGCTGCTTGTTTCCTTTCCAAACGTGGATAAGTGTGTCTTGTTTCAGCTACACAGAACACACACACACACACAAAGTGTGAGTATCAGCAAGATACAGAAGACATGAGCGGGACAAAGACGAAAAAGCGGCAAGTTCAAGTCCACTTTAGTCTTGGTCGAGGTTGATGGAGGACCAAACCAGACTTATTTTCTCAAGTACCTTGTTGCCACATTGTTCACTCATTAATATCACCGTCGCCAAGGAGGTTATGTTTTCGGTTTGTCACCCTGTAGCTTGTGCACATCCAAAAAACTAAATAAAAACAGCCTGCCCACAGGGAACGTTCAAGAATCGTGACACCTGTATGATCCGAAGCACGGCACGCATTATGTTTCCACTTATGGAGCCTTGGCGATGGTCTGCGCTCTGAGTGCTAGTCTAGTTATTTGAGTACTTTGTTTATCGTGTCGTCGTGTTACATAAACCGGGGTTGGTCCTCCACAGCGGTGAACTACATCGAGAAAGACCCAACATGTGAAACCACCAACCAAACGGCCCCATCTTCCCTTCACGTCCGTCTGACTCTCTGTGCAGTTTTCAAGCGTAAGCCTGTTAAACAAAATCCACAATTCTTTTTGCCTCAATCAACGAGGCCCACATGGAAATGTCCCGCCACCAAATGAAATGCTAAAACTGACCGTTGAAGTTGAGCGGCTCAACCTTGTAGTACTTCTGCCAGTCCTGTGCGTAGCTAATGTAATCTAGGTACCATGGGGCGGAGAGGATGGTGGTGTACCCTGCTCCTGTGACCTTGCCCATCTCCTCATTAGCCCCGCCGCCGATCCACACATGTACTACTGTGTCTGGCTTTAACTGGAATAGTTGCAGACCAAGCTACTGTACTTAGATACTACAAGGAAAGTTTTAGGTTCAAGGAATAGTTTGACATTTTGGGAAATATGTTTATTCGCTTTCTAGCTGAGAGTTTGAGGATTAGGTGATACCACTCATTAAATATGAAGAAATATTTACACAAATTAGCTCATTTCTGAAAATGTCAAACTATTCCTTTAATAACACAGAATGAAAAGCAAAAACACAAATTAGTACTTTATCAATCACACCAACATCTGGGTCTAGTCAACATAAAACATTATATTAATTCATGGAATCAATATAATGTTAACATAATATAATTTTAATTTTTAGACATTTTAATATAATTAACGTGGAAATAACGCTTTAGTTACCTTTACACCGTTGTCAAAGACCTCCTGCCAGATCATGTAGCCCTTCTGGGTAGTGGCGACGATATCCAAGAGTCTATCAGATAAAATAGATTTTAAAAAAATAAAATAAATAAAATAAAAAGAGAAGGTTAAATCTCTCTGATTTACTGTTACAAGAGAGTATAAAGGAGCAACACACTTCTGGATGTAGAATGATTCCAGTTTGCTGTAGTCCTGTCCGAAGCCTTGCTGAGCCATGAACTTCTGAATGTCTGGGTTGGACTTCCTGCATTGAAGACAAAAAGCAAACATTAACTGCCGTTTAATCTTTGATTTCTGAGGAGGAGTTTATTTGACATTGTGTCCAGTCTCACCAGCAGGTGAAGTCCACCTCATCCCCTCCCAGGTGAATGTAGGCGTCGGGGAACACGACGCTGATCTCCTTGAAGAACTGGCTCATGAAGTCATACGTGGTGTTCAGGATGGGGTTCACTGGTCCGAAGGAGCCGGAGGGTTTGGAGCCAGAGTAACACGGTGTGAGCAGATCTTTCTGGCCTGAGAGGAAAAAGGTGTTTTTGGTATTTTATTTATACCAAATGTGTTATGATGCGTTTTTATCACGAGCCTCGATAAAATCTTACATCGCCCCATCACTGGAGCCTCCATTTCTTCCCCCAATATTGGAAACACTTGTTGCATATAATGTAAAATATATTGCATTATAACTGTTATCCTACACACGTTCTAGTTATCCCTACTTCTAGCCATGATTGTGCCGTTTCCTTTGAGGTGCAGGACGTAAAGGTTGCAGTGAAAAACGAGGAGTAAAATGTGACCGGAGCAAAAACATGCCCTGAAACAGCTTGAGAGTTCAGAGTGTTAAAAAGAAAACATGAAATAAAATGTTGGTTTCTCTCCACCAACAATTCCAAAACTCACTTTTTCCCCACGACTGCGTGTGTCCGGGAGTGTCAAACTCTGGGATAACACGAATGCCTCGCAGACGGCCAAACTCGATCACCATCTTCACGTCAGCGGGTGTGTACACGTGTGTGTACGGGTGGTAAGCTCCCTGTGGACAGTTTAATGAATTATTATGCTATGTCTCGATATCAACCCTTGTGCCTCACTAGGGACATTGTCAATCATATTGGGTGTGTTAATGTATATGGCACATATGTTGGCAAGTACAACCTCAGCTTCTATATTAAGTCTACAATAAACTGTGGAGCCAAAATACTGAAAAAATATATTTTTTTGTGTATTTTCATGAAAAAAAAAAAAAAAAATATATATATATATATATATATATATATATATATATATATATATATATATATATATATATATATATATATATATATATATATATATATATATATATATATATATATATATATATATATATATATATATATATTTTTTTTTTTCTACTTGTATTTGCTGAGATGCAAA
Source organism: Cottoperca gobio (assembly GCF_900634415.1). Taxonomy (NCBI): domain Eukaryota; kingdom Metazoa; phylum Chordata; class Actinopteri; order Perciformes; family Bovichtidae; genus Cottoperca; species Cottoperca gobio. The sequence continues at coordinate 19,514,503 of NC_041366.1, read as the reverse complement.
AGCAGTAACCCGTCTTCCTGACCTGCTGGCTCAGCTGTGGGAACGTTCGGCTCAGGTAAGGGAAGGACTGATCATCCACGATGTGCCAGTGGAAAACATTGAATTTGTTCATCGCCATCGTTTCCTGTATAAATAAACAAAAAGGAAAACAAATGTTTAAGCAGTGAATACAATTTAAAAATGACAACAAAACGAGGCGTTGGTGACGTACCAGATTAGCCAAGATGACTTTAATGGGCAGGAAATGCCGAGAGCTGTCCAGTAAGATGCCTCTATGTGCAAACCTGGGGAAGTCACTGATCGTGGTTGAATTGATGCTTTTCTGTTAAGATGCAAAGTGAGAAGAGTTCAAACCTGCTCACATGCAGTTCACTCTTGATCGTCATTGTGAATAAAGCTTTTAAAATAATCGTCTTTCACTTACAGCTCCATATTCATCTTCATACACCAACTGGCTGAACGTTTCCAGACCTAAAACCATGCAAAATAAAAAGGTTTTTTTAAATTGTATCATAAAATGAAGCTGCTGTCACTTGATAGCGTTCCCTAGATACGAGAGTAAAGTTCAACAGCAACACAATACATCACTAATTATATTTTGCAGGGAGTGATGCCACAGACTCTGCACGTTATACACTTTTGATCCTTTAAGCTATTTATCAAGCGGAAACGTTTTTTTAACCGTAGTAAATTGATTATCTGATGTTTGACATTCTGATCTACTGATTAACTGATAACGGGAAGTTATTGTGAAATTGTGCAAAGTGAAAATGATGTCCTACCATGCAGTGCTCCCCAGACCTTCGGCGCTTTCAGGACCGCAATCGGCTGATCCACTGTCAGCTCATCTGTGGAAACAAACAGTTGTGTATGTGCGCAGGCAGGTGGTTATTATGGTACTAATGTCAGGGTCTTAGGGGAGGCTTTAAACATTTGACCGTGTTAATCCTACTATCTACTGTCCAGGTAATCTCTAATTCCATTAGTGCATCATGAGTATACGTGTAAAATGTGGCCTGAAGAATTTAATATATTATCAAAGTATTCAGTTCCTAAGTAAAAATGCAAAAACTGGCCCCAGTGAGACAGTGCTGCGTCTTTTCATATGTTTTTGTGATGTCAAATCTTACATTTGAAAAAGAATGACTGTAGCTGTCAAATAAATGTAGTGGCGTACAATAACCCCATCTGAAATGCAGTGGATGTACTTAAGTACTTGAGTAAATATGCTCACTAGTTACTTTCCACCACTGTATATTATAAAGTATGTTTTTTTTGGGCTTCCCTAAAAACTGATGGATATTATAATTAATCAGCAGAGGCGGTGGTGGAGATACTGCAATATAAAAATACTTCAATAGAAGGAATAGTCCTGTACTCAAATTTTAATTTGAGTAAAAAGTATGTAAGTATTATTAGCTAAATGTAAAGTTTCAAACGTGAAAGTACAAAAGCGCTAATGTTAACTACTTTCTACACTGCTGTGCAGTTTAATCTTTATATTTGTCTATAAAATCTTAATCTGTAAAGTAACTACAGATGTTAAATAAAAGAAGTTGTGTATAAAGTACATTTCGTGGAACCGAAGTAACATACAAAAGGAAATAATGTACTTAGTTACTTCTTGGTGACAGGACAGATTCCTGATGACCAATAATATCAGCAATGAGGAAGAGACTCACATGACTCGTCAGATGCCACACTGGGGTAGGTGTCACAATCAGAGTCAGGTGATGTGATCCACACCTGCAGCTCTGTGAGCTCGGATGGGCCCGTTCTTCTGCTTTTCCTGAGCTCCAGCCTTTTAGCGCTGCCAAACACGTACTCATAATACCTGTCGAGAGAGGCACAGATGGGACACCAGTGTTTACCACGCAGAGACAGGTCCCTGAATGCAGCCCTGTATTTCTAGGGGAGAGAGAGAAACTGAAAGCAGAGCTAACAAACAAACCAATTGAATATAATTACCTCCTGTACGCATTCTGCAGGAGGCTGCAGCTTGGCCCGGCGGTTGACCCTTTGGCGTCAACTATTTTGAAGCTGAAGCTGTTTAACTTGAGTGAAACATCCGAGATTTGCACTTTCTGCGGCAGAGGCCACAGAGAGCCATATTTGGACGCCTGGACGACGCGCTCAGCTTCGGGCTCTTCGTCAAATTCATCGATGTAGTTGTGCTGCAGCCCCTGGGAGAAGGCAAGGGCCAGCGACAGTAGTGCAAACTTCACAGTAGTGATCATGTCGGTAGTACACAGTAGAGTCACGAGACCTGGTGATCACACAGCAGCATTATGTGGAGGGAGCTGGGCGGGGCTTCTCGTGCACAACTCCAGGTTGTGCAAAGATTTAAAGGGGAACCACAACCCATAGTGCTTCTTTATGCATTATGAAACGTATGAAGTTAAATGTAAAGCACAAAGAATGCAAGGCAACAGAAAGTAATGCTTCTTAAGTTAGCTATATGTACATATTTATAACAATTAATTGCTTATAAAAGCTTTTTTTTTTATCTTGCTGTTATTTGTTGGAAATAAGTAAAAAGAAAATATATATTGCACAACTCATGCATGAAATGTAAGTCAGAGAGTTTTTCATAAAATCAAATAATATTAAAAATAAAACAAGGATAAAGCACAAAGAATGCAAGGCAACAGAGAACAATACATCTTAAGTTAGTGTTATGTAAATATTCATAACGTTGCATTGTTTTCCATTTTAAAGTAGTTATTTGATCATATTGACATTTATAACATCTTTTTATCTTGATGTTATCGGCTCGAAATAAGTAAGAAAACATGCGTAAAGATCGCAAGGCAACAGGACACAACACATCTATAAATGAGCTAAATGTAATAATTTATAACATTTAATTTATGTACTTAAGTAAGTAGATAAATAAATGTTCTTGCACAGTTCATGCAACAAAAAAGGCTTTACATAAAAGCAAACCATCATGGACATTTAAAATAAAACAAAGATAAATACCAATAAATATGGTGAATATGAACATTTGACACGGTAAAATATGTGCGAGATAAAAACACTTAACACGATTTAATTAACAAAGTATAAGTTAAACAATGGCAATATAAAGTATATCAATTCGTAACATCAGTAGAGTGTAATGAACAAGAAAAGGGAAAGACAACAGAAGAGGGCTGCAACTTATTGCATGATGTTCATGCAACATGCAACAGTACTCCTCATACCGTGTGCTGTATCTATATTATATTATATTTACTTATTGGAAAACCATCTAGTGTATTTCTACATGAATCAGAATCATATGTATACATTACATAATGGAGGTATATATAAACAGAAATATAAAAGATACGCTGCATTGACTGGAATCATGTTCTAGTGTGTGATATCTGCCGGTCTGTGTCCCCATCATGACTGACTCATCGCTGTAAGAGGAACAACAGTTACCATCACTACCTGTTGCCGTTATGCAACCAGAGGGAACTTTAACCTCTACTTTAGTACAGCGTGTTATTGACTCGCATTTTATTTTGTGCACTACATTTGATCTACTATAAATAATAATTTTTCACGAAATAGAAACATCGTCCACCAGGTGTCTCTCTTGTCACATGAAACATTTACTGCCATAAAGATTGTTTTCTTTCCACACCTCTATCATTCATATATTAACTGTCTCTATATATGAAACAGTCAATTCAACTCACTAGTAAAGTAAATTAATTGATAAATTAAAAATAATCCTGATTAATCAACTCCCAGATCCAACATTAATCTGAATTGTAATTTCTCTTATTAAAAATGTAAAGCTGTTTAAAGGTCTAACCGGGATTTATAAAATGAAAAATGTCACGATGCAGCATAACATACATCACTTTATATGTGACTCTTTGGCAAACAAAAGGAACATATTTGTTTATGCATAGCCCATATGACATTAAATACTTCCTTATTTG